>NW_010966881.1:3516903-3627405 GCF_000463585.1 Tarenaya hassleriana | reverse complement strand
GCTCGAGAGCGGTGGCCGCACCGATACGACGGACGAGGAGAGGGTCTCGGCCGGCGCCGAGGCCGACGTTGTGCGGGAAAATGGTGGCTCTGTGAACGGTGTTGTGGCCGTGAACGGCGTCGATTCCGTACAACATCGGTATCCCGAGCCTCGTTGATAAGCTTCCCCTTTGCAATCCGTTCACCATCTCTATCCATGCCTCCGGCGTTGCGTTGGCTGCCGGTACACTTCCTCCTCCACTCAACACACTCCCTGATACATACATACATACATATATATATATATATTGCATTTTACTCGGGCTCGTTGAAATTTATGTTCGTTGTGGCTTGTGGGGCTCTAGTAGTAATTAGGAAATAGGAAGTCTTCTAGAATTCCCAAGAATTAACATTTTAATTATTTTCCTTATGTATTTTTTTAAAAAATATATATTTTATAAAAAATAATTGAAGAAAGAAAGAGTGAAAGCGACAAAAGGGAATACCGAATTTGTCTCCAAAGTGGAGCGCACGATGCTTTCATTGTCGTTCAGAAAATTCTAGTGGAAAGCATAATCTATATATTATTTATTTTCTTTTCTTTTTGTTGTTTATATAGAAATAAATATAAAACCAATAAGAAAAACATTAAAAACATTGATTTATAAAATATAACAATGTGGGAGTTAATTATTTAAAATAAAAATCAGAAAAACAACATGATAGGATAATGATATTAATTTTTATTTACAAATCTTCAATTTTATCTCTTATAATTATGTCACTAAATTACCATAATTATACAGATTTCAAAAAAATACTAAAAAATTGAAAAATTACTATTATTATTGATAACGTATTTCTAACTTGAAAAATCATTGATGAAAATAAAATGATATATATGTGTGTATATACATGTATATAGAGAGATATATACCGATGAAATATTGTTGCATGACATGTGGGGATGCAATGCTTCGTTCGATTTGAGCCATTTGGCCGATCTTCTCTTCCAGCGTCATCCTTCCTAATAAATCTCTGATTCTATTTTCCTTTGTTTCTTTTGGATCTTTATATTTCACATATTCTGGTCTTACCAAAATCGGAATTACCAAAATCAACATTAATATTAATATCGCTTTATATTTTTCCATTTTCACCTGGAAAAAAAATAAAAAAATAAAGGTTTTATCAGCTCATAATAGAACATTCTATTTTGTATGAATGACAGAAAATTATAATAAAAATATGAAGGTAAGAAAATAATGAGGAAATGGACCTCACCTCAGATTTGTGAAAGAAGGAAAAGTAAGCGATCGAAGATATAGTGGTGAAAAATATTTATTTTCCTATGCTTTGAAATTAAATTGAAAATTACATCTATTATTATTATTATTATTATTATTATTATTATTATTATTATTATTATTATTATTATTATTATTATTATTATTATTATTATTATTATTATTATTATTATTATTATTATTATTATTATTATTATTATTATTATTATTATTATTATTATTATTATTATTATTATTATTATTATTATCGACCCACCAACAAAGAAACGGGGCCGGCGGAGAAGAAAAAGACGGAAATAATAATAAAAACGTTATGTTTAATAATTAAAGACTCTGAAACTATTAAATAATCACGTGTGATTGAAGCAATCCGACTAAACCTAATCATTAGATAAAGTCAACGCAAGCAATTAACATTATTTATAGCTACACTTGATGATAAGATCAAATAACAAGTTGTAAATTGTTATTTTTTAACTATTTGTTTATTTATCTTGTTTCATTTACATTGAATATATTTTTTCGATTTTTCTGTATAACTTCAAATTATATAAAAAAAAACTCAAATCAATACTATTGGTTCTATTTATATTTCATCTAAAAACAATCAAAGAACATATTGGATATTGGTTTTAGAAGCATTCCTTTCAAAGATTATGTTTTTTTTTTTTGGTTGAAAAACTCCCGTTGGTTCAACTGGTATGTGGGTATACGCAAAAAGTGCTCCATCCAAATTCGAACTTCATTCTTGACAAATCACATATTATAAAAAAAAACTCATAGATTGTGCATTAAATACTAGATAAAAAAAATGAAAAATACTTGCAAATAGATAAACAAAAACCGATATATCCTTGTTATTGTTATTGTTTCATATTGTCCTACGAAATATAAAGAGAAATCCAAGAAAAAAGATGAGATTATTGAAAACCCATAAAAAAAACAATAAGAAAAAATGGAGATGGGAAGATATACAGTATACATACGATACGAGTACCCAAAAGATTCTTCTTCTTCTTTCTTCTAATGGTTAAGAGAGCCTTCAATGCTCAAATGGTTCGACATACAATATGAGTATAAGAAAAAAATTGGGGAGTGAATGGTCGAGCCTCCCAAGCTATGGAGAGGTTGATATATATACACAGCCATATCGGTGGGGCCTACTTTGTCCTTCCAATTTCCTTAGTTATATATATATATATATACGTACGTATGTATGTATATATATATATGGAGATCTGTTATTTTGTTAAGCAAACTCACATTCATTCGATCATTGTATTATTGTATTAATTAGGGGTAACCATTTTGGTTATTAATTTAATAGTCGGATCGAAACCAACCGACCCAAATAAAATATAATTGTAACCACACCGAATCCTACGTAGTACCAAACAAGATTTCGTTATGATTTCTGTAAAACCGAAACCGATCGAATCAATTAAAAACAACCGATTATTTTTTGGAAAAAAAAATGGATTTTTTATGACAAAAAAAAACTGAATTTGAGTTAATGGTTATAGTTTTTCTATAATCGAAATAAACGAATCCGAATATAATCGAACCAAAATCCTAGGTCATCCCATTACTAGTGACTATTTTGTAAATTAAAAAGAAATCAGAGAATGGGTCCTCAATCATAATCAACATAATATATAATATATAATGCATTCAATTGAGAGATTTACAAAAGTATTAGTTGGAAGGTCATTTTATGATGCTTTTGGTTAGGGTCCCACACGTATTCGCTTCTTTGTAAACAAAAATTTCAAAGGAATTCACATCATCACGCAGCAACAAATTTAAATCACAGATTATTATAACAGTAACGAAATTGGAAAAAAAATATCAAACTAATTAATACAAGCATTAATTATTAGTTTGATTTCTATCATCATTTTAATTTGTGATTGGTCTAAAAAGATTATGTAAGATATGAATATCGCTGTTTTAAAATATCAAACTAATTATTACAAATGTTAGTTACTGATTTGTTTTTTCTTTTAACTTCATTTTTATTGTATTATTGATTCTTTACAGTAAAAGATGTGCAGTGTTTACGAATTAGCACCTCATAGTCAATTTCATCTTTTGAAATCGATAATGACATTTGTCACACTGATTAAGTTATGAGTTGGTGACAAAAAATAGTACATTTATACTATACTAGACCATAATATAAAATAGCTAATATAGTTTATCGACAATTATAATATAAAAGAGAAACGATGTTAAACATAGTGATACAGAAAAAACATTTTGAAATAAATATCATTATTAAAGTATGAAAATTTAAATTTGAAGACAAGTTATTACCATGACAAACTACGGAAAACTGAATTTGAAATTAAATGAAGTGAAACAAAAATGAAATAATTCGATTCTCACGCTAATTAAGTTATTAGTTGGTGTATAATAAAATTAAACTGTTAGTTTTTCTACTAAATTATTAAAAAAATATTATTTTTAAAGCATCAAATATTAAATTTTAAAAAAGTTACATGGCACAAGAAATAAAACATAAATGCTTCGAACCAAAAGAATTTCCCTGAAAACAATATAGAAAAGTGAATTTAATTTTTTTTTAAAAAAAAGCAAAAAAGAAAAAAAAAACAAAATATAAAAAAAAATATACGTAAAATTTGAGATAATATAAAACGAAAAATCAACACACAAAAGACGTGAAAATAAAGAAAACAGAGGGCAAAAAAATGATGAAAGGACAAGACTTACATTACTCTCAGGCTGTCATTGAACATTGTAATGTCCTGAAACTCTCCACTTGGATGTGTTGTCTTTAGAAGATGAGACATAGTAATGGATCACTTCCCCACATTCAATATCAAGGCATGTTTCACAAAGAGTATGTGTATAACATAAAGTCTTATTGATAACTATGCGATGCATACACCTGCTGTAAGCACACCTCATAGAAAGCATATAGTTCAGAGCTTTTGCCAAATTCATGAAGTTCAGGCACAGCCACGAAAAAACATTGTTCCTAGGGCATAGAGATATATAAGGAACCTTATAGGTTTTCTAAGGTTTAGGGCTTAGGGAAGGCGGACGAAAGGCGACCCATTTATCATCCTTGTACAGCAGCTCGGAATCCATAGGGATGGTCATTCCCGGAGTGAAAGGGCGAACCACGACGTGCTCACCCGGGGAAGAACCACGGCTGCCAGTTCCTATTCCCAACTTCTTGGCAATCTCGTCCACAGACGACACTGTAGAGTCATTCCCGGTATGATTCTCAACCATGGATGAAGCATCCATCTCTTTCTCGGATGGGGTCTTGATTCTCAGCGGCACACGAATAAGTTCCGAAGAAAGTGGTTCTGCAGATTAACCAAGTTCAAAGATCATGTATCCTCATCTCAGATCCCACTCACAAGATTGTGATCCCTACGACCGAAATGATCCGGCTTCTACTCGCAATGATAGTGAACGCGAAAGATGGAGCAAAAAAGAGAGCTTTTGCTTTACTGCACCATAACAGAATTCGGGTAATACGGGATTTTTAGAAAAAGACTAACCTTCTTCGTCGACTTCAACCCACTTTGACGGCACATCAGGGACCGCCCTCCTGAGGCCACGGGTCAGAGGGGAATCTAGTAGACCGTTACTCGCACTTGATCCTGCATGGAATGCTTCATGAGGTTTTTCTTGCTGCTCAGAAGGCAGAGGTAGTGACAACGTTTCACGCGGCATCCCTGGAGAAGAAAAAAATGGCGTGTATGGAAATTCAATGAACAATACCGATGCACATATTAGCCACGGTTTATACATCTTAGCACTCTCGTTCAAGATTTAAATCTAATCTGTGATATAGCTAAACCATGTTCAAAGTCTAGATATATATAGCTATATTCAAGCATATATGGCTACCTTATAAGACAACGTGTATTTGCCAAAAATGACTGACATAAATGCAAATTCCAAACGAAGCTTTATACAATCTATCATAGCTTTTGTCCTTTTATAATTATTTACCCTTCTATGTAGATGTAAGGGAATTATTTATACAATCTATCCCAACGTTGCATATGAATTTGTTTTGCATGCAAAACCAACAAAAAAACTCTAGGAACCAGCTGATTTCATGTTCACATTTTCTTAAGCATATAATGCAGTTTCTTTGAACCAGCTGATTTTTTAAGGTTTTGACTATCTCTTGGGTAGTGTATGGAAAGCAAACACCCGAGGACAACAAAATTTAAACGTGTACCGACCTGTCAAACTCATGTATGCCACCTTAGCGGCACTCATCTCGGCCAACTTTCTGGTTTTCGCTTCCTGTCCTCCAAAAAACTTACCACCAACCTCAACAGTTGACAGAAATGTTGGCGAGTGAGACGCACCAGATCTAGAAGTTGCATAAATCGGTAACAACATATTTTTCTTCTGAGTCAGTTCCTGTAAAAGGTTCTTGTACACAAGGGAATCTACCTGGAAAAGATAAAATGGCATAAAAAACGGGGAAGAAAGAAATGGATATCGATGAGTATTAAGTAGTTGGAAACTAGCCTCTTGACTCGCATTTGGCACCAGTGACACCAAAGCTATTTTTGCAGCTGCATTTTCAGCCTCTCTCAATGTTGAGAAGAGTTCTCGGCTTTCAAAAGTTTGCTCATTGACTACCACCTTGCACCTAAACCGGCAAGCATGAAGCAGACCTACACGCTCACGAATATATGTCGGCATACAAAGATTCTTTTTCTGAGTATAAGTTTGCAGTTGGCTCTTGCATAGATTGTTCACGTCTGAGAATGAGAAAAAAAGGTTAGTGAAAATTGCTAAAGTATATAAAGATAATGCAGTTCAAAAGGATCGGTTTTGCTCATACAAATAACATCAAGAGAAAAAGCGATACGATGAAATGCAAAAAACTTTTATATCACGTACGACTTTTTAGGTTACGTAATACCGCATGCACATGCAGGAGTGTCTATATATTGCAAATGGATTCTTTTAAGCAAGTATTTAAATGACATCTTTGTTCATTCATTTCCCATTTTTGAAGATACCGATATTACTGTCGAAATAGTAGGATCTCTCCCATTCTCAGAAGCAAAGCCAGCCACAAACAAAAATAGTACACAAACAGAATTTGCAAGCCTAATAGCCCTAGGAAACAACTAATACATATATACATACATATACAATATACATAAAAGGCATATATATATATATAGCAAAGGCGCAAAATACCACTTTAGGAAATATGGAAACCTCAGAGATGAAGGACATGGAGAACAGTTCCCCACCTTTCATTTTGTTACTAGAGATGAGAGGGAGGGACCTAACAACTGGATCAAGTTCTCTTCTCTGTTCTTGCAAAATATGCCGAATGGAAGCACGATTTGTCGGCTCTGTAGTCAAGTAGGAAACGGCTGCAAAAATATGGTAGAATCCACGAAAACACAGATTATTCACTAGAAACTGGGCGACCAAGCAGAACAATATTTAGACCCCATGTGCACGTATATTCACATGAATATGCATACATTACACATGGATATGCATAAACGAGCTAAAACCACTGAAATAGTGAAGAAATGGGAAACAAATATCAATATCTTACCCTTGGTTGTGTTATCTTCTTTAATAAGTGAGGAGGACGCAAGAATCCTACCAACTTCTCTTATCTCTTCAATTCCCTGTCGGCGGGTGATGCTATTTTTCAATTCATGGGATGCATGTAGAGCGTCTGCAAAAAGAACCAAATACTGACATTTATCCAACATTTAAAAAAACAACAAAAATTTTAGGACAAGTCAATTTCTGGCATCATGGTTCCAAACCTAAAACTTCTTGAACTATTTAAATGGACCTCCGAAAGGTAACTTTTTACACGCATCGAGTAAACAACACATCAACTGTACATGAAAACTGAAATTCGTACGTCCACCAAAACATAATGTGACAACAATCAGAGAATAGGTTTGACTCCTTTGCAACTAAATGGAGAAAACAAAGTCTGTGAAACCCTAACAGTGCCATAATTCTAAAAAATGAGTACTCTTCTGGCCCTCCCAAAATGTCATTTAGAGGCATTATTTTGCTGATCCAGAAATCAAATACGGAAAATATTGCGCAAGAAAATAGGATCTACAAGACGTGAATTATAATTCCCGGCATTTTTAGAAGGAAATGGAAAATCAAAGGCAGGGAACGTCAGACCTGTTAGGCAGACATATTTGTGTACACAGATGCGTTTATGCAAATTCTGTACATAGACAAGACATAAACAGACACAAACAAACACTAAAATGGGAAAAGACAGGGATAATCGAGCATAACAATCTCCCAGATCACCTTTAGTTTTGTTATCATCCTTTACGACAGGAGTTGAAACAATGAACACAGGAACTTGATCAACTTCTTGCTGGAACCTCTGCTGGGTGGTGATACTCTTTGTCGGGACACTTATCGCTTGTGAAATGCCTGCAAGAACAAAAAGGCCCAGTCAAAATGAGTATGTCACAGGTAGAAAGGTCCAAGTCTATTTTCGATTACACAAGACATAACCGGTCCAAATCAGACACTACACCTGATGTGTTTAATTTCCAACAGTGAGACTTACTTAAATCTACATACAAAGAGTTGATTTAAGAATACATAACCTAAAACATCAGACAGAATAACATTTTGTTGACCCATCCAGATTAAAAAGTTAAGAAGAGAAGTTGCAAGAACAATCAAATTTTGTGGTCAGGAGAGTTGTCAACTTCGGTCATTCCAAAGAGAAGGGTTCTATGCAACAAAGCAAACACAAAACTCCCGTAGAAACTCCGGAACTATGTCCTAGCTGAACCCGAGAGTCCTAAACTCCCTCGAACATGTTGGGTTACAGGAAAGGAAAACTTCCCGACTGAATTTAGCGTCGAATCAAGAACAAGTTCATATGTACGTACAAGACAAAAATTATTTGCACGCAAGTAAAATAAAATTCGGAATTCTAAATCTACACTCCACACACATACACATACAATGCACAAATTCGGGGATACGTTAGAAACAGATTGTTAAAACCATAATTAAGACCAATGTCGACTTAAAAAAAATACTAAAAACAACTAAAAAAAGGGACAACAGTTAAAAAAAGGCTTCACCTTTGGTTCTGCTATGTTCCTCAACAACGGGAAGTGACACACCGATCACAGGAACTTCACCACCTTCGGTTCTTTCTTCCAAATGTGTCTGTTGGTTACTCAGAGTATTCGCCGACACATTCTTCGAACTAGAAGATCCTGCAAGAAGAGAAACAAAACCCGGGCAACACATTCAAGTTTCTGAACTTTCAAACAAAAGCTTAGATTCGAGATTTCGTCCTGCCATAAATACATAACCATTTCAAATTTAGATCCAATGCTTCACAAATATATACATTTCTTCCATAATCCATGAACACTAAATGTCACGATTATCATGCAAAACAGACAAAGTTGCCGACTCTACAGATACATCATAAACAATCAGGTGAATTTCCCACGAAAAAGGCGATAGAGAACAGAGGACTAACCGATTCAAAATCCCAGATTCAATTGTATTGGCGATGGATTCGAGCAGAGATTGTACGCGAACCAAAACCCTAAATTGGAACAACTAGCCCTAAAGCTTTCCCACATGAATTATGGTCCCGAATTTATAGGCATATTATCTTATATATATTCGAAAAAAATTTGCCTTTAAAATTATGCTAAAAAACAGAATAAAATGTAAAAAAGAAAAAAGCAAAAAAAAAAAACACTTCGATATAAGCTCCCGATCTTTCGAACCCGACAAAACCCACGAACGTTTGTCATTTCCGTCCGCCATTTCCGTATAGCCCTAATAATTAAATAAACGGAAACCTTGGAATTTGGGAAACAGGAGATGAGTCTCGAAACGCATTACCGGCCGAAGGAAACATGGCGTATCCGAGAGCGACACGAGCAGCCTCGTTTTGAGCTTGTTTAATGGACCGGCAACTCTCGCGAGACTGAAAAGCTACGCCGTCGATCACAACGGTCGCCTGAAAACGAGGGTCGTGATCGGGACCCTCTCGCTTCACCGCGTACACCGGCAACTCCCATCGCTGCCGGTGACATGCGTCTTGAAGCTTCGATTTGTACATTTCCTCTTGTCAGAATCTCAGCGATTCCTTGGAATTTTTCTGACAGAGTTTGAGGAGGAGAATCTGGATTCTGTTCTGTGCGAATAGGTGGGGATGACTCCGTGTGTATATATATACATACATATATGTATATACTAGCTACGCATAACGCCATGCCAAAACCTAGAGCGAGAACTTGTCTATGGATATGTATGAATTTACAAATTGTTTTCCTTTTTTGCTAGATTTTTTTAGGGCTACGTTGGTTTCATGTTCTTTTTATTTAGTATTAAAATAATTTTTTTGTTTACTTCAAATTCCTTATATGATCTTATTTATATAAAATCGTGCCTAGTACCATTTTTATTTATTTTTATGTTAAAATTGAGATTTATGATATTAAAAAAAACCTAATAAAAATATTACTAGTCTAAAGAGCAACCATAATATTACCAAGAAAGTATTTATCTTTATATTTCTCTCACTTAATTACGTTATCATTTTATTTCTTCCACAAAATTATATCAGTTGAAGAATTTTAAAACAGTAAAAATAATTTTATATTTTAAAATTTTTATTTTAAATTCCATCATTTTATGCCATATCATCAATAAATCATTAATTCATGAATGTTTACTATTTTGCATCCAAAATTGTTGAATCACTATCTAGAAAAATACAAATATAATTTCATCTTGTTACATTAAAAAAATATATGCACCTATTTACTTTTACTGCATTGATTTGCTTGAGATTTTGTTCTTTATAACATAGGCCAGATTTCCTGAAATTTTATAAAACAATAGCGATTTTTATTGACTTTTCTCCCCTCTCATCATAAATTTGCAATTTAGTTGAATAAAGTAATATAAAAATTAAATGAGTAAAGTAATAAAGAATAAATAATCTAATGAAATAGTTGTATTTTGAAAAAATAAATTAACAAAAAATTATTGCTCTATAAAGGACAAAATGACAACGAACATTATCAAAATTAGTATGGGAATTCGGGAAATGTTGTGTGAGTTTTTTTTTCATACCAAAAGAGGCAAAGGATAGATGGTAGCAATCCAAAATACAATGTATCTAACTATGTTTTCAATTTCGGGAAATATTTTAGCCATAAAAAAACATAACATATTAATGTTAATATTTAACAACAAAAATGATATAATTTCATTAATATTTAATTTAATTCTTTTAAAAGAAAATTTAATCCTTTTTACGACATTTTGTTAGATACAATAATTTAAATTAAGAAGTAATACTTTCAGTAGTTATATATTCAAGTGTTCATTTTTAGAAATTCTTTTCCTTTTTTAGATTTTTTTCAAGGGAGTTTAGTCCAATGCAAAAAAAAAGTATGGTTGAGAACCAGTTTAAATCAAATCGAGTAATATTCATTTCAATTTGGTATAAATTTTGAAGAATTAAGAAAAATGTTTTTCTTAATCGAACCCAATAAATAACAAAACGAATTTGATAAATACCTAATAAAACCTGAATTATTCACTTTTACATACGAATATACGTGTGAATATCAATTTTAAAATTTTAAATTGATATTTATACAACAAAACCGTTCTAAATCGAACCGACTTATATTCGGTTTTAGTTTGGAAAATTTTTTATAGATCAAAATAAACCGAACCAAATTTCACGAATTATTGAATCGAAATTGAAACGTTGACCCTATTTAAATCGACTCTAAATTGCAATTCATATTTTTTTATTACTTCAAAATTTCCATCATGATTAATTGATATTGATGAACATCATATATTAATGGTACGGTGTTTCCGACCCCTTAAATTCCCTCCAAACAAAATTAATACATTCCCAAAAATTATTATAAAAAAAAACTAAGGAAAACGAGTTATTCATCCAAAAAAGAAACCCTCCCTTCGAAGAAGAAGCTTGAGTGGTGTCTTCACTTGGCAGAAGCAAGCTGAGAACGGATAAGCTTGGCAGCATCAACCATGTTCTTGAGGGCAGGCTTCACTTCAGTGTACTTTCGAGTCTTGAGACCACAATCTGGATTCACCCACAATATGTTCTTCTCCAACACCGCCAGCATCTTGTTGATCCTCTCCGCCATTTCCTCCGTCGACGGTATCCTCGGGGAATGGATATCGTACACTCCCGGGCCGATCCCTGCTCCGTATTTCACTCCCTCTCTGAACACCGAAAGGAGCTTCTCGTCTGATCGAGAATTCTCGATGGTTATGACGTCGGTGTCCATGTCAATGATGGATTGGATGATGTCGTTGAAGTTTGAGTAACACATGTGGGTATGGATCTGCGGTTTTGGATCGGAATTCAGAAAAGATATCAACAATGGAGAAAACCCGAGTGGACGAACACGACAATGAGAGATGGAGAACCCGAGAAACGGACCTGGGTGGTGTCCTGGACACCGACATTGGTGATCCTGAAGGAGTGGACGGCCCAGTCTAAGTAGAAAGCTTGCTCGGATTTCCTGAGGGGCAATCCTTCTCTCAGAGCGGCCTCATCGATCTGAATCACGTTAATCCCGGCCTTCTCCAGATCCTCCACTTCGTCCTTGATTGCCAAGGCGATCTGGTAGCAAGTTTCATGCCTGGATATCCCCGAGAAAAGGAGAATTCACGTCAAAAGATTTGTTGAATCCAAAGAAAGTTTTATATTACAGACGAAATAAATTGTTTGTGGTTTACCTAGGTTGGTCGTTTCGGACAAAGGACCAGTTAAGGATGGTGACAGGACCCGTAAGCATTCCCTTCATCGGACGAGAAGTCATGCTCTGAGCAGTTGAGGACCAGAAGACGGTCATTGGTTTAGGTCGGCTCACGTCTCCATAGATGATCGGAGGCTTCACGCATCGAGATCCATAGGATTGCACCCAACCATTGACGGTGAAAGCAAAACCAGACAATTGTTCTCCAAAGTACTCAACCATATCATTTCTCTGATAATTCAAACACATGCATTAAAACCAGAATTCAGAAAACACTATAAGTTCAAGAAACAATCAAATCAAAGGAACCTAGTTTCCTTTCCGATGTTTATGGAAATCAGAAGGATCTCACCTCGGGCTCTCCATGGACAAGAACATCTATGTCCAACTCTTCTTGAAGGTCGACAACCTTCTTGATCTCCTCCTTAATGGCCTTGATGTAGTCCTCCTCAGAGATCCTAAGGGACGAAATAAAATCAATATATACAAAGGATTTACATAACAATATTCTCATATAGGTTAAAACGAGAAGCTTCTAGAATCAAAGACCCACTTCTTAGCCTTGTATTCACGGCGGACTCTCCGGAGTTCAACTGTCTGAGGGAAAGACCCGATCGTTGTCGTTGGGAGGATCGGGAGGTTCAGTTTCTTCTGCTGAGCATCGAGTCTAGCGCTAACGTTTGTTGCTCGGCGGTGGTCGGAACCCTTCAAAGCAGCAGCCTGAGAAAACAAATGATTGAGTTCACAACTTAGGTTTGATCGTTTCCAAGATATAAGAAGTACTTACAGCCTTTTGAACAGCCTCGTTGGTAACCCTTGGGGAGGATTTCCTCGAAGCTTGAGCCTCGGCATTAGCAGAGAAGAAGGCCTAAAAACAGAATTTACAACAGCTAATTAGCCATGTCCCATAGGAAAAGAAAAGCATCACCAGAAAATGCAAGCCCTTTCCAATAGCTTATGACTACGGGGAAGTTCTAGTAATCATGGAATCCAATTTCGACAAAAAAGATTAACATGTAACGTCTCGAGCAAAGAGGTGGGGACAAGAATACCTCATCCTTATGACCATCCAAAGCCTTGGCCAAGGCGTTAACCTCAATAACTTTCTGGGCAGCAAATGCAAGCCATGACTTGATTTCATTGTCTAGTTTCGTCTCGTTGATTAGGTCAACAGCCGTGTGGAGAAGAGAGCAGGAGGTGGAGACAACAAGCTTGTCTGCAAAAGTAGACATCAAATAAGTCATTTCAACTGAAACTGATACTAGCATGAAAATAAATGATGACTCAGGCACAGTACCTTTCCCTGCAATGCCCTCAAGCTCCTGCAAGGTTTTAAGAGAGGAAGCGAGGTCATTGGCCCAAATGTTTCTTCCATCAACGACACCAGCGAACAGATATTTGCCCTTTGGGAAACCAGACTTGACCAAATCAAGGTTCTTGGTTCCACGGACCAAATCAAGACCATATGCTGTAACACCCTTCAACGAAGTAATGGTCTTGTAAGCCTCAGCAGGGATATCAGCAAAGTATGTCTCAATGAGGACATTCAAGCCTGAGAGAGCTGACTCAAGCTCTGCATAGGCATCAGTGAAAGCTTTGAGCTTATTAGCATCAAGATCCATAACAAGTTGTGGCTCATCAAATTGGATCCAAGTAGCACCAGCTTGCTTGAGTTCCGAGATGACTTCCCTGAAGAATTATAACCCAACATAGCATGTTGCAATTAATCAAACAAGAATGAAAGTTTCAAGTTTTAAGATAGATAAATCAGGTCTCTTACTTGTACACAGGAAGGATTTTGTTGAGAAGGGATAGAAGAGAAAATGACTTCTCAACATCCTTAGCTGGTTTAGAAAGCAACAAGTATGAGACGGGACCAACAAGAACTGGAACGGTCTCTACTCCAAGCTGCATCAGGATACGAAACGAGGGTCAAGTTTCACTTCCCCAAATTTTAGATGTAAATGATTCACCTGTACTACTCCATTGCCCTACTTATGTTCAATATCTTTTGCAGATTAGCTAATATTCCACAACAGAGGATTCTTTCCTTCATCTAATCATTGTCTAAAGAGAGGAACATACCGCCATAGCCTCCTTGTACTCAGTCACAGCCTTGTGAGAAGCATATGAGAATTTCACCTCCGGACCCAACTCAGGAACGATGTAATGGCTGATGCAATACACCAAAACAAGTATATGCATTACAAATTACATTACCAAGCAAATGGAATCATAATCATTGACACAAGAGGGCTTCATGTTATTCATCATCACTCACTAGTTGGTGTCAAACCACTTGGTCATTTCCATAGCAGGGACGGAGGCATTTCCTCTGGCCATGGAGAAGTAAACGTCAAACCCAATTTCGCCACCATTCCATCCGTATCTCGGAGGGACTGCGCCAAGCATTGCCGTTGTGTCAAGAACCTGGTCGTAGTAAGAGAACGTGTTGCTCGGAATGTACTTGATCTCGGCATCAGCCATCCGCTTCCATATTGATGACCTGAGGTCAGCAGCCACCTTCTGCAAATCCTCAGCACTGCTCTTTCCGTCCCAAAAGGACTCCAAGGCAAACTTTAGCTCCCTCTTGGGGCCCATGCGTGGGTATCCAACAATGTGTGATGCCATTTTTCTGCACAAAACGGAATCAAATCAGACAACCTAGTCTTTTGTTCCACCATGAACAAGAATTTCAATTTTTAAAGAGGTGTTATGACTTATGATCATCCGATGGAAAGGGTTTCAAGTTCTTCACATGCATATTTAAAAATCATTGATTCTACACCAAAAACATAAAGATCCATTACAGAACAAAGAACCACAAAGTGTCACCAAAGACTCCGAAAATAGGGCAAGACAATAAAGAACAACACGACAAGCTACTGCTTTCAATGAACACCCAGATCCGGAACATGTGAAAAGAAAGAGTTTAATTAAATTGTATCACAAGAACCCGAGATCAATGAATCTCACAAATCTGGCAGGGCATTTGACAATGGCCAAGCAAGCTGATAAAACTATCTAGAGCAGAGGATGCAAATAAAAAAAAACAGATTGAGAAACTAAGAATAACATTGAAAAAAATGAGAGAATGCTGACGAAATATCGAAACAGTAACAAAAGCAAGCAAATCACTTGATGTTAAGATCTGAAACTAGATAAACAGGATGTGGAAAACAACAAACATCGTGAAGATGCAAATCAAAACAAGGAAAACCAGATTGATACAAAACTGAAAATCCAATTATATTGACGTAAAATGAATTAATCCTTTCCATTTCCATAAATCCTCACTTCAGTTGTAAACAACATGGAGAAAACCTGAGAAAACTTTTACATGGATCAAACGGAACACTAAGATCCACGAGCGATGGAAATAGAGCATCAGAGCACAAACTAAACCGAAAAGGGAAAGAATAAGCCAAAAACTAACAATCTCCAGCGAAGAACAATTACCAAGTAGATCGATCAAACAGAGAAAACAAGGCAAAGCTCGAGAAACAGATCTAAGGAAGCGAAATTGATCGTGGAGAAAGGGAAACAAGTGGAAACTAAGGGAACCCATCAACGCAAATAACTAGAGGAAGCGAGAGAGAAATTGAAGGATCGCCATTACCTTCAGCGAGAGAGAAATGGAGTGGAAAAATGAGGAGGGAAGAAGAGAAAATGGCGGACGACGAAGAAAAAAAGTGGGGGGGGGTGTGTTGGGTTTTTTTTTTTTTTTTTTTTTTATATATATAGGAATCGAAGGGGATTCTTGGTGAGCGGTCGGTGTGATTGTAGATCGGAGATCAGAATTTTCTAAATTTAGTTTTTAACCCCGTAAGTATATAGTTATTAAATCATACGCTTATATATTTATATTTATTGATTATACACCCCCATATATGTAGTTTCTGTTCAGCGGGAAAGGGAAGGTCTTTAACGGCTAGAGAACCTGTCATCAAAATATATTTTTTTAATAAACAGAATGGTGGCACTATGCACCTATACATCCAGGACCAGCTTTTGTATATAGATCATTTTGATCTAGAAATTACATTTCTTTTCATCAGTAGAATCGAACTCAAGACTTTAAGAATGACTTTGTCACCTCTCGATCACTAGACCACCAAATGTTGGTCCTGTAATTTACACATGAAATAAATTTGGTAGGAAATTAAATTCCCTTAGAACTAATTATTTTACATGAGTTAATGGATTTACTTGTAACTAGTTGGTTCTTAACTCCCAGTTTTCTCCCCATGTTTTCCAATGTCTTTTAGGTTTCCGGTGGAGTTTGGAAGTGTTGCAATATGTACGAAGAATCTATTACACAATTTATATATGTATGTATTGTGCCGCCACATAATATATATATATATATATATATATATATACATATATTATATACGATATTATGTGTAATACTTTAAAGTGCGGGTGTAAATTTTGGTTTAGAATAACATTTCAAAATTTGAGTATATATAACTTTTTAAAAAAAAAATTAATCAAATTCAGAAATTTAATTTTAAAATTAATTAAAAATAAAAAAATTATTTTTAGAAAAATTGAATATTTTTTAATCAAATAAAAGGAACCAAACTAAAATTTAATAGAAAAAGTAAATATTTTTTTTTTCAAATATGGAGAACTGCAGCTAAAAATTAACAAATGAAACGATTACCTATGTTAATTTTTACACATTCTTTTAAAAATAAAACGGGTATCTCTTTGCTAAAAAGGGGACCGGTAGGTACGATCCGGATTCTGGATTTGGTAGAAGACAACCAAACCATAACATGTACACATACGAATCGTATTATTTTGGAGAAATACCATATAATACATAAATTTATATAGAATTGTCAAAGAATATACGCGAATTATAAGACTCCTAATTTAATATTTCAGAGAGAGGACCCAGCATGCAGGCGAAGACTCGAAGCTTTGAGCAGAGAAATCTGGGATAAATCCTTGACTAGGAAGAAATCGAGGTTCTTTTAGATAATTTAATATTTGTAAGGTTTAAAGTGAAATATCCAGAAGATGAAGGCGGTAAATTAAATTTTAATAATCCGCCTTCAACGACGTCGCTTCGCTTAGACCCTTTGCTTTTGACGGTGTTTACATGTTAAAAGTTGATTTCCTCTATGATTAGGGATTAGGAATAAGGGCCTAAGGCTAATAATCATGGCAAGAAATTTTCTTGGCTAATCGTGGTAAGAAATTTTCTTGGCTTTTACGGTGTTTACAACTTCACATGCTAATTTTTTTACCGCCAAAAGTTGATTTCCTCTATGATTTTCATTGAATCTATTCTTTCCTTAAATCAATGTTAGATAATTATAGTAATATGTGAAATTTAACTTGCCAAAGTACTATTGTTTTGAACTAGAACATTGATTATCTAACTCATATATCTTGAAACGGTCTAAACATCCAAATTTTATAATCATTGTCATTTTTAAATATGAATATATCGATATATGATGTGACGAATTAATTAAATAAAATAATAATAAAAATTTTAAAATTTAATTAAAAAATATTAAAAATAATATTTTTTAAAATAATAATAAAAAAATATATTTAAAAATAATAAAATATTTAAAATTGATAAATCTTTTTTAAAACTATTAAAAAGTACTAAAAAAAATAATTATGAAAAATTTCTTCCTCACAAGTTAGCAACTTATGGGTTCACATAGTTGGTTCGAGTTGACTCATTTTTACTCAACTTTAAAATTGAAGTTCAGATCAGAAAATATAAGCTAACTTGCGAGTTGGATCACAAACTAGACTCGTTTTGACATCACTAACTATGATATCTATAATATATAAGTTTATTGTATGTGAAATTAAAAATGACTCAATTTTTGGGAATATCCGAATTTAACCACAGATATTTGGGTTTCGTGAGACCGAAACCGAAGCAATGTCTCCCGACGTGCGTCCAGTTCTACTTTAACTCAAAACTTAGAAATTCGAAAAATAATTACTAAACATTGTCTTGGTTTCATCGCTTTTCCTCTATTGGAAAGGTTTAATGGGTGTTGGAACAACTCTTTTATTGCTCTTATATATTTTTTTTATAATCTGAAAGTTTATCGTACATTTAGTATAACTATATTCTATAGAAGTTTGGAGAAATCCTGGTGAATATCTTTTTCCATATTTGGATTTTAACCCATGTTAAAAACATATTTTACATATTAACTCTTACCATTAGACCATCTAAACTTAGATCTCGTATACGTTCTTGTTCTTATTTATCAGCAACGCACGAGTTTTGTGACGGCGACGATCACCGCCGTGGCGATCTTCTTCACAGAGGTACCATCGAAATATGCGATAATATCGGGCATTTTGTATTGTCTCGTCGTGAATTGGCCGTGGGAAGATACATGAGCAACGACAAGATAAGAGTAACCGGAGGATGAAAGAGCGGTGAGACTCCATCCCCGTTGTCCCGGCCCGAGTCGTGGACGGTTCTTCCAAGTGTTGGTTTCGAAGGTGAATTTTCAGCCGCCTTCATGTGTAATGTATATCAACCGTTTCGTAAAATAAAATATAATATATAATAAGATCTTTAATACACATATATATACACAGATGAACAAATACTATGTTGAAGTCAAAATGAACGAACATAATTACTACTTCGACATAATTTGTTCTACGGATTGATCATATTTTAAAATTTACTTATTTATATAAACTATTTTCATGATTAATATATTTAACATTTTTCTTTTACAGGGAATGACGTGGCGAACGGCCATTGGATCATAATTCGTGACCCACAACCACAACACGAGTCGTATTATATTCACCCCTGGAAACGAATCTGAGGAGAGGACATCCGAAAGAAATTTCCTTCGGGAGAAGATCACAGATCAGAGACGTTATAGCAGAATCAAGAATCTCCGTTGATTCTCTCTCTTTATCTCTCCCTCCGTGGAAACCGCCAAAAATTTCATAGGAACGATAACAATGGCGACGGAGTTTGTCGGAGGAGGAGGGGGAACGTTGTCGGAGTTGTACAGTGGTGCGAAGAGGGTCCTGCTCAGGGCTCGTGACGGGATCGAGAGGTTGGAGAGGCTCGAGTCCGCCATAACGGCTTCCTCCGCCGCTTCGTCAATGGATTCGCCGGATCTCGCCGCCGCAGTGAAGCGGGACATTACTCAGGTTCAATCCCTATGCTCCGACATGGACGGTCTCTGGCGTTCCATAGCTGGCAAATCTCAGCGCGATCTCTGGAGAAGGTGAGGGGCTCTTGTGGGATTTCTTCAATTTTGTATTGTTTTCGAGATTTTGTCAGAAATCGAACAAACAACTGCCAAAATTTCAAGATTACGAGTTTATTGTGTAGGTTTTCCACGTTCTTGAGTTCGATTTGTTGTTCTCTGTGGAGGATCATGTTTGTTTTGCTACGTGTTCACCGTTGCTGTAAATAATGTTCATAAGGGTGGCTAGTAGAAATTGGGTCGATTGATGGATGAAGAAATGGTATTTTGCATCTTTCTTGCCGTATAGTTCATTTCTTTAGGTAATTGTGTTTGGAGAATCCAACCTTCAGAAGTTCTTTTCGGCAGATATCAGAATGCTGGATAAATTTGTTCCTATTTCAATAGAAATTTCTCTATTAACAATTTCCTTGTTGAATCTGCATCTGCTTTTCGTAATCCTCCGAGTAGTGTTTTGGTGCCCAACTGGGTTTTTTCTCTGTTATCATTGTGTTGATTTTAGTCGTAATAATTTTGGCGATACCTTGTAGAAAGACTGAACAAGTGGGGGAAGAAGCTGAGTACTTGAGCCAGAGTTTGGATAAATACATATCGCGGAATCAGAGAAGGATGATGGAAGCGAAAGAGAGGGCAGACTTACTAGCGAGAGCTGTATGTAAACACACACACTCTCTCTTTCTTGGCCCACGTTTGAGCGTTTCTTAAGAAAATCAAGTTTTAACGGGTTCGGTATTGGATTTAAGAATGGAGAAGGAGCGCACATTTTGCAAATATTTGACGAGGAAGCTCAAGCAATGGGTTCAGTCCGGAATTCAAAGAGAATGCTGGAAGAGTCTTATTCAACGGGAGTAGCCATCCTTTCCAAGTATTCTGAACAAAGAGAACGCTTGAAGGTAACTCTTCCACTCTTAGCACATAGCTTAACTTTACATATATATTTTGCACATCCATAGACAAGTACCTCACCATCCGACTGATATCGAATAACTCTACATATGTATTGCAGCATAATTTGCATGTATTCGAGTTTTTCTTTCACCATTTTGACAATTGTCTTACACAATAACACGGTAACCGACATAGATTATTTAGGAGTAAAAGAGAATGCCCTATGTTGAGATGTGTTGTTTTGCTTTCACTTGTGGAGTTAGGTTTGCACAAATTTCTGCAGCATTTCATGTGGTCATTGTTGACACTTACGGTTGGAATGAATCACATCATGCATTTTGTTTTTCGTAACAAAAAAAATGGTATTTCGTCGAACCAGATCGTTTTGGTGCTCTAAAGGCTATATTGCTTGAGTAGGCAAATGCTTCCGTTCACATGACTTACACGACCGGGGTAGTTCCATACTCTTCGTTTGATGAATCGGGTTTTGAATCTGGCAGAGGGCGCAGCGTAAAGCACTGGACGTTCTGAACACGGTGGGGCTCTCCAACTCGGTGCTGAGACTCATCGAGAGGCGGAACCGAGTTGACACGTGGATCAAATATGCGGGAATGATAGCAACCATCGTCATCCTGTATCTGTTCATAAGATGGACCCGTTAGTAGAGACATCTATCTTCGCAGTTGAGAACAAAAAGGAACAAAAAAACTTGCGGGGATCTTTGCCTGCTTTGACTGTCTGTGCCCTTTTGTATGTAACAGTTTGTTACTTTGATCGTTCACTCGTGCTGTTCGGAGACATTAAAATTAGTTATCACTAATGGAGAGTTCTGTCCGTAGTTTCTTTACGCATGATTCCGCATTTGGGGGGGGGGGTTCTGTTTTTGGTTCCAAATTATGAGGACTATGTTTTTGGTTCCAAAAGAAAACACTCGACTTTCGACGTGTTAATTATTATAAAAACATAACCACTAAGTAGTTATCCTTTTGTTTTAAATCCAAATTGAACATCCGTAATAGAAATTACATTATGCAAATAAAATACCGACGAATTTGGAATCTATTTTTCTCACCTTCAATTGAATGGCTCTACTTGCTTTCACTTATCGTGTCCCCCGTTATGGAACCATTGGTGTTATTTATATGTCGAGTTAGGACGATGTAGTCTCTTTCTTGGGCTCGCAATTAACATGATATGTGTGTGTGTGTATGTATATATTGATTGGATGATATATCTGACAGTGGTAAGCACAACACTGAACAAAACCCATGTATGTACCAACGATCTTTCTAAACTACATTTTGTCTGGGGACAAGTAAAAATTGGTGTCTCCCTTTACATATGGATACATCAAAATGTGGTTACAAGACCAATGCCTACCTCTTCCGCGAGCTCATCCCACACAGGCAGCAGCGTTAACGTCACCAGGAAAATGGCAGTCCCGACAAGGGCTTTCCTCCATGTCCCGACCTCTGTCACATCGTTCAGACACGGTTTCTCGGGCGTTCTCTGTTCAATCACCGCCGTAATTTTGTAAAATATACAGCCTAGAACCGGGCATTAGGCGATTTGCGATATTATTGTGAATCGGTTACCTGGCATATCAGAACGTAGAGCCCCCATGGAAGCGACAAAGGCCCTCCGAGCTGAAATTGAGAAGAAACGGACATAAATGTGCAGACGAGTGGTTAAAATACGTCAATCTTAGCAGTTTCTCGAAAATCCGTACTTTGCTAGTTACGAGTAACATAGAAAAATGGTAGTGTAGTTGAGGGTTTTACCACTCCGAGTCCAAGCATTACATAGGTTGCCAGACCAGACACGACCAGCGCATTTTTTCCGAAAGCACCCTGCAGGAGAAACGGCAAACATATTTGGGCAGATGTTCCGATAATTAGCCTGCATACGGATAATCTATTTGTCTGGTCAATGTAGAAATCTTTTCGGTATAACCGACTGAGGATATACCGTATATATATCATATTAGCCTAGAGACAGTAAGGAGGAACCATGTCTGTCAGTCCTACATGATTCAGAATCACTTTCTTAACTAGTAGTTTCTAAATTACGTTCAATGAAGTTGAAGGAGGAGGACTAAGTACCTGTACAGCTCTTCCCCCGTCGAGGCATCCCACAGGAAGCAAATTGAAAGCCGTTGTTGTTAAACCACACCTAGTAGAATTCAATAACACGGTAAGCATAAAAACCGTTACAGTTTCAGGTGAATAGGGGAGGAAGTCATGGCATCGGTTGCTAACCATCCTGCGATTACAAGAGGGTGGATTGAGACCGTTGAAGCGTGCATAGCTCTGCAACCAATAAGATATTTGAAGAACCCGAGGTTATACTTTCCCACAAGGCTGAAGAATTTTCAGGGGTGGAGAACTTACGCATATCCTAGAGTTACTCTGCTGATGAGTCCAAGAAGCAATGAGCCTTGGAATAACATGCTCGGGACCTGCACCAGATCGCCTGCTGCATCCGGGTTAGAGGATAGCAACAGGCCAACAACAAACATGGAAACCGATAGTGTAGCTCCAGCAAACGGACCAGCTAGTGAGATATCAACTTTTGTACTCCGGTCTGGAAGAATTGATTTGAACTGTAAAAATCAAGTATCAGTGGCTAATATTCATGTTATTTAGCCAATTTCAAAGATTAAGCTTCCGACAAACAATGCTGATAAAAGGGTTATGGAAATTATAGATTCATATGGACACTAACTATCTACTGCTAAGGTGGTAAACTTAAATCCCAAATGCAGATGTTCAGTGTAGCTAATGGAATTTTCAATTGCATAATTCCTTATCAGAAAATATGGTCATACAGTTCTATGTTTGCTATTTCCGTACTTCTCAAACATGCCCTGTTCAAGATACGCTGCATGGATGCATTTCATACACAATATCAGACCATAAAGGTGGATTCTTCTTTTTTAGGTAAACCGTCAAGATGGATTCCGTTAGGAGAGACATATGAACAGTGTATGAGGCAATAAGAAAAGGAAACTTCAAAGAGTTTCAATGGGTATATACATAGCCACCTGTGTAATTGCACCGAAGCTGCCAAGTGTAATGTTTGGAATGAAGTAAGGAATGCTAAGCTTTACTTTCTTTGGAACTGCAGCAAGAAAATGCCCTAATTCCTGTAGATAGATGGGTTGAGAAACAAACTCTTTAGAAAACATTGAAAAGAAAACAAGAAAAATTTGATATTTACCAAGATGCAAGATTTTTTTATCATTCCACAAAGGAAACATGCATGCTGTATCCAGAGTTTGAAGCGCGATGTCCAAGGCGTTTATAGGAAATATCGGCAATCATCAAGAAAGATACACAGAGGAACTTACATGAAACAAAAGAATTCCCAACACACCATATGCCAAAGGAAGTGCAGACTCAACAAAAGGATAAAGAAGCTCCATATCAGGCGGTTCAACAGCATTTGGATCAGTGAAATACTTTACCACCTCAGGCGGAAGTCGATTAATCTGTTCAATCAAGCATTTGCTGTTATTGCACCTAACTATATCCTGGAGGGTGATGTACTAAAAGGATCAATGGCATGATGATAAGGTGCTTCCGGGTAAAAATGTACCTGAGAAGCAATTCCTAGCTCCACGGAAGAGCCAATTGTCAAAAGGAACAATATTAGAGCAATCACGTACTGCCAAAGAGTTGTCGGTCCTGGCTCAGAGACCTCTTTCCGGAGCAAACCAAAGCTAACACGTGGGCCACCTCGAGGATCTGGTCCTTCTGAGTTAGGCTCCTCTATCATGAACAAATTGTATTTATCGCCAGTAACCTCAGCTAGCTTTCTCTGGAGTTTGGCAAAAACATCCTCCTTCTTTCCTCTCAAGTTCCCGAGGAAAAGAATGCCCTCCCCGAGGTCTCCAAAGGGCTCCTCTTTGGTCACCCAGAACGTCGAATAGCCAAAAAGCGTTTCCTTGATTAACTTGACATCACCAGGATCTACTTTCTCTGGGCCAAGAAGCTCCATCAGCTTGAATGAGTCCACTTGGAAACTGCTGTAGGTCGGGTCAATAGGGGATACAGTTGATGGCTGAGAAAAGAAACATTTCATGCGTTAGAGTTCTGTCAGCAAACTTGCCTGTAATCTCATCAGTCTCACTTGCAGAGTCGTCAGATACATAAAATCTAAAATCAACACAGTTAGCACCTCAATGTCATGTCTGCCGGGTACGGAAAGGGTCTTATATGCATGATACAAGGCAAGAGAAGAAACATCAAAGACAGCTTAACTCAAACACAACAGTATTGACTTTATCTAAGAAAAAACGCTACAAATATGAGATTCTTGGTAACATAAATTGTGAAACGATAGTCTTGAAAAACCTCAGCGGCTAGAGTATGTTACTCCAAAGTCAGTAAGATTGTAAGAATCAGAGGTCCTCAGATAAGGAAGCCAAAAAACTACAGCCGAAGAACATCAGTATCCAGACTAGATTGCAAACAGCGTAACAAACTGTTTTTAAGGTACAGATAGACACTCTCGATGACGAACACAAACTGCACTCTGAGTTAAAGCTTTTCGATATCGCTTCAAACAACAGCCTACAGTATCAAGAGAACCAAGTCCAATTGCGGACAGAATATCCTACTGATACGGAATCCAAAATTTTCAATGCTCAATGCTCAAAACACAGAAATTAAGGAGTAAACAGAATCACCAAGAAGAACGATGAAAACCCTCGTCAAGGTTTGCTAATAGCTTTTGGAATGCCCAGAAAAAAGTTCATCCTGTGTAAAAACTGAAATAGGCACAAAATCTATCATCAATTTTTAAATTGTGATTGATTGGGAAGTTCTGTTGACCAGAACAAACCTATCCCAGCAATCACTAGACTAATATTTGCAACTGTTAACAGTTCTCTAGTTCTTAATAACATAGGAATCAGAATGTCTCAAGGCAAAAACAGACAACTTCGTACCCTCGAAGAAACAGAAGCAGGTGTCTTCTCTGAACTGAACTCACGGCTGCTGCTGCTACTACTGGTACTCGTCTCCTCTGTTTCTTCACGCGACGCCGTTTTGACTTTCGACCCTCCGTCTTCACCACCATTATCGTCTCTGTCACCATTGTTGTCACTACCTAAACACCTCACAGCACAAGCAAAATCCCTAAATCTACCATTTTTCTCTATGCACAAGAAACAGATCCTCCTCCATGACGATGACGATGACGATGACGATGACGATAATGATGATGGCGATAACGTTTTGTGCTCGCTTATCTTAATCTTCTCCCGAAATCCGCTATTGTAGGCGGCAAACGATCGAAATCCCACACTAACGGCGGTGGCGGAGCTCAAGCTTATGAGAGTTCCCATCCAATTGAACGGAAAAAGAGGGGAAATTTTCTTCCTAATTTTCCGAGAAAAATTTTCAGGGAGAGAAAATGTGAATGGGGCTTCAATGACGATTTATATATGCTTATCCCTTATTGTTTGAGTTTGAGCGATCATCTTTCGGCTTCGAAATATCTTTTCTTATTTTTATTTCTCCTTTTTTTAAAAAAAATTTCAACTTTTTTGTATTGGATATTTTCCTGCGGAAAAAAGGAAAAAACCAATTGCATGTTTTTTTTTCTTGAAACATTTTTCCTTTTCTTGTCAAATAGTGAATTATTTTGACTGAGAGGAGTGGATATTGTTTATTTATAATTGTATTTAAATTCGATCAAATTTAAGAGTTGTTTTGGTACAATTTTTAATAAATTAATCAATATATATATAATTATGAATATATTGAAATAAATATTTTTAGGAAATTAATATAAAAATAATGTATTATTTTTTTAATAAAAAATAATTTTAAAAATAATTAATCTAAATATTACCAAGAATATCCGTACCAAATTTGCAAATATCAATTCCTACAGAATTTTGCAAATAATAAATTTATAAATAATTTTAAGAAAATCAACAACGATACTGTGAGCTCTGCAAGGAATTATATACGGAATCGTTATTTTATATGGAAATTGTTTTTTTTTTTTTTTTTTTGTAAATGCGTAACACTATAGTTATATAAGACTAGGTTTTTTCGTAAATCTCATGAAGCCTAGGGTATTTTCGACCTTTCACCATCACTTGTTCCCCCTACAATCCGTGGGCGTGGAGGTGACCCAATATCCATTTGTTCCCTACAAACTAGAAATATCCGAATTTTGGGTTTGGATTTAGGAAATGATTTTTGAGTCGGTTAATTACCCTCAGATACCCATAATTAAATAAATTATTATTTTACCCTTACTTTAAAAATAAATCCTAAATTACTAATATTCAATCTTTCGCTTTTGAGCGTCGTAAGCCTTCCTTTATTTAAATATTCACATTTTTATTAAAATTTTGATTTTAAAATTCGAATTCAGTTATTCACGAATACTCGATAACCTGAATTCAGATAATCTTAAAAAAAAATTCGACTTCGAATTCAAATTCGGGTAACCCTAAATTTCGACTGCCACCCCTACTAGAACCCATTTGCAAGGATTACGATAATTTGTCACGTCGAAACCTATATCCTCTCACTACAAAAAAACACGAAAATGGTGACGCAAATTTTGCGTCACTATAGGGCGATTTTGCATCACCCTTTTAAAAGGGTGATGAAATAGTGACGCAAAAAAAGCGTCACCAATAGCACCGTCACCATTTGCAATTTCGTCACCTTTGGTGACGCTGGGGTGACGCATACATTTCGTCACTAATTGGTTACGCAACGGCGACGAAATTTGACGCAATTGCGTAACCCAATCGTCACCAATATATGACGCATTATGCGTCACCATCTTGCGTCACCAATTAGTGACGCAATTTCGTCACCAAAGTCGTCACCAGTTAGTGACGCAATTTCGTCACTAATTATTGACGCGCTTTGGTGACGCAATTGCGTCATAAATTAGTGACGAAATTGCGTGAACAACTGCGTTACTATTTTGTGACGCAGTGACGCACGTCGTCACCAAATTAGTGACGCAATTGCGTCACTAATATGCGTCACTATATTAAAAAAAAATAAAAAAAAAATATTATTATATTTAAATATATAATTAAAGTTCTACATAATTAATTTACAAACCAAAAAATATATAAAATATTTCGGGTGCAAGAGTGTATGAGTGTGGTGTGTGGTTTAAAGGAAATATAGTGACGCAATTGCGTCACTAAATAAAAAAAATAGTGACGCAATTGCGTCACTATCAATGACGCAATTGCGTCACTATTAATGACGCAATTGCGTCACTATTAATGACGCAATTTCGTCACCAACATTTTTGTGATGAAATTGCGTCAGTATAATATAATGACGCAATTGCGTCACCAAATGGTGACGAAAGGGTAACGAACGGGTGACGATATTTCCGCGCGTTATTTGGCGATGCAATTTTGCCTCATCACTGCGTCACCATTGGGTGACGCTGAGTTTGCGTCACAAAAGCGTCACTATTTAGTGACGCTCCGGTGACGCATTTGTTGCGTCACCCTTTGCGTCACTTTTGCGTCACCTTTTTAGTGACGCAAAATTTGTGTCACCCTTTTCGTGTTTTCTTGTAGTGGCTGTGGTTCTTCGAATATTCGAATTTTAAATATTCCATTCTATATTATCGAGTATTGGAAATTTAAAAATGTTAAAATATGCATTTATGAGTTAAAACGTCAAATCTTTTAAATTTAGAAAATGGTTATCTTGTTATTGTAATATCTCAATTTAAATATTTTTATTTCAATATCAATATTTTCAAAAATCTGAATTCGATACCTATATTTTTAAAATCATCAAATAATGTAGTTTTGATTTTTGTAATTGTAATTCATCAAAGAAAAGTCGTTTTGATAATTTTATTGAAATTTATTTTTAAAAAATAAAATATGCAAAATTTAGGTATCAAAATAAGAGCTTTGAAAGTTTACTAAATAAATAGATACGAAAAATCTGGATACTTGTTTTTGGTTTTGCGTATAATTTATTTACTTATTTTTTTTGTTTGTAATACTGTCTATTTATTTGTTTGTTTGTTTAGTTTCAGTAATCTAATTTTTTTTTTACATTACACCTTGAAGTACAAAACCCCTCCCATATGATCCCACAGCCTTCTCCCATCGCAAACACATAATCTCTTTCCCGCCTAATTGTTCGTCTTCTCCGACCCACCAGTCGCGAAGCAAAGATGCTGTGGGTAGACAAGTACAGACCCAAAACCCTAGATCAGGTCATTGTCCATGAGGACATTGCCCAGAACCTCAAGAAGCTGGTACGCAAATTGCTCTAGTATTCTCCTGCAGTCGATTCATTTCTAGGGTTTTCGTCAGTCTTCTTTTATAGGGTTTCGACTTGATTCGGATACCCTTTTTGCGATTTTGATTCAACTCGTAGGTTATGGAGCAAGATTGTCCGCATTTGCTCTTCTACGGACCGTCTGGTTCGGGTAAGAAAACCCTTTCTTCTTTTGTGCTTCAGAGACTCTTTCCCTCTATTATGTAGTAGTATTTTGTGTAACACGAGAATTCGAGACCTGGGTCTTTTCCTATTTTTCTCTTCTTCTATGATAGCACTTACGTAGTTTTTAGTTAAATGTTTTCGAATTTTGAACCCTAGTTACAGCTCTTGGATAAAAGTAAGCTGTTTGGGTATGTTGATTTTGGCACGGTGCTTATTGTGATTGACTTCGTGACTGGAGCTGAAAAGTTTCATGATTTTCACATCCTGACTTCGTAGAGTTATGATCTTTGTGGAACTGTGCTAACCTCTGTTTTATTAGTTTGATGTTCATATTCATTATCAGTGACAGATGCATTTTTCATCAACTTGATTGCAGGTGAAAGTGGAGAACAGGGCATGGAAGATTGATGTGAGTTGCATCTGGTCTTATGTTAATGTTGTTTGCACTTCAACATTAGTTGCTTCTTGTTTTCCAAATCTGTTTTATTACTGTATTAGATGTGTAAAGCTTGTTTTTCTATCCTCTTATATGTTCTGGATTCGCACTAGTAGAATAATTGTCAACTTCTTCTGGGATTTCATCCTGGTTTTCGGTTTTCTTCTTTAAACTATATTAAGTCTCATTGGCTTCTTGAGAACTTTTGGCTGCGGAATTCATCTTCACAACCAACAACATCGGTTCCATGGCAATTAACTATTTTATAGCTGTCTCAGTATGTTGGCCTTGGCCTAATATGTTTTACCATTTTTGGTTTTCTTTCTTTTTTTTTAAAAAAAATTTGTAAAATATTACAGGCAGGGAGTAGAACCATTGAGCTGGAGCTCACTACATTATCAAGCACCAACCATGTGGAACTCACTCCTAGTGATGTAGGCTTTCAGGACAGATATATCGTTCAAGAGATAATTAAGGAAATGGCAAAGAATAGGCCAATTGACACTAAAGGGAAAAAGGGATATAAAGGTAATATCTCTTTTCTATTACATTGTTTCTTGGTTGAGATTAGCCTCCAGGATTTACTGATTTTAGTTCAAATTTCATTTCATAGAGTGAGGTTGGGTGAATGCACTGAAGTGACTAATTGTGATCCTATCCTGTTTATACTGATTTGGCAGTGTTAGTACTAAATGAGGTTGACAAGCTCTCAAGAGAAGCGCAACATTCTCTGCGGAGGACAATGGAGAAATATAGCTCCTCTTGTCGTCTCATTTTATGCTGCAACAGCTCGTCCAAGGTGACAGAAGCCATTCGATCGAGATGTCTGAATGTTCGGATTAATGCACCTTCTCAAGAACAGGTTCAAAATTTATTTCCTCTTTCTTATTGTTGTTATTTTGGTGTAAATTTACTTCCCGAATGAAATTGATTAAATGTAAATATGACTTGACTCTCTGGGTAAATATAATTTGACTCATGATGGTACTACTCTGGCTTTTTGCGATATGCTATACTAAAGAGCTGATATAATTTCGTCACTTAAGAGTTGTCATCTTATATGTGATTTTAAAACTGCTTTTCTGTCTGGATCAGCCCTTATGATCTGTTATGAATAAAAGGTGTGTTCATTCAACATGTCCGCTTTACCTTAATTGATAAATGGTAATTATCCTGTCTGCGAAGCCTGAGTATATTTAACATGATTTACGAAGATCAAAAGGTTATTCTGGAGTTGCTATGGGGAAAGATAATATAATTTTTATTGCTGCCTTCATTTGCCCCGTTGTAGAAGATATTGTTCAGCAATGTGTTGTGTACATTCTCTTATTCCAGATAGTTAAGGTGTTGGAGTTCATTGCAAAGAAAGAAGGCCTGCAAATGCCCCAGGGCTTTGCTGCTCGTATTGCCGAAAAGTCAAACCGCAGTCTTAGGAGAGCTATTTTGGCATTTGAGACTTGTCGTGTTCAAAAGTAAGCTCCATGATACATTTTGATGCATTTGATCCTTTCTCTGATAGCTTTACGTCATTCTGATTTGTATATTTTATTTGTCTTCTTTGTAGGTATCCATTCACGGGTAACCAAGAGATACCTCCCATGGATTGGGAAGAATATGTTGCTGAAATAGCAACCGACATGATGAAGGAGCAGAGCCCTAAAAGGTATTGCAACTTTTGTCGAATTTCGCTTAATGAACGTACAAGTTTTTGACTTCTGGCTCTCATGATTTCTGTGTCCTTTGTATGTCTTAGGTTGTTTCAGGTGCGAGGAAAGGTGTATGAATTGCTAGTTAACTGTATACCACCGGATGTCATATTGAAGGTAAAACAAAATCCAATGTTTTTGCTGTTTTGCATTTGTTTTTCTCCCTTTTCTTTCTCTCCCTCAATTATAGTTTTCTTCTTTTGTGCTTCAGAGACTCCTTCACGAATTGCTGAAGAAACTGGACTCGGAGTTGAAGCTTGAAGTTTGCCACTGGGCTGCATATTATGTAAGTCAATTTCTCATCCACTTTCTAGTTGAAAGAACATGATGCATGATTAAATCCTCAGAAAGCTAAAAGGTGGTGCAGATATTATTTATGTGATGAGTTCTTGATGAAATTTATGGTATCCTTCCGCAGGAGCATAGGATGCGGCTTGGTCAGAAAGCCATATTTCACATAGAAGGTAGAGAAAACTCTCTTTTCGCTGATTCCCGATGACACGCATCATATAATCTCTTTAGAATCTGGCCTTCTAAAATGGTTCCAAAGAACTGCAGGATCCCTAAACGGTTTCTTGTCTTGTCTGATGTTGTTTCCGCAGCATTTGTGGCCAAGTTCATGAGCATCTACAAGAATTTCCTCATTTCAACATTTGGGTGAGGTGCCTCCGGTTAAGCAGACACATCCGGTCTTAATTTTCCGCTGCTTGCCCGAGGTTAGTTTTTGGTTTTAGTATGTTCGCCCCATGTAGCACTTGCTGAGATTGCGGAGATGGTGTTCTGTATCTCTTTGGTTCTGCCTTGTCATGTTCTGTTTCACGACTCCACCCCTTGTCGGCTTGTGTAGGCATTACTAAAGGCTAAATCTATGAATGGGAAGATGGATCTACGAATGTTTTCTTTTCGATGCGGGTGTCTCTGGTCAGGGATTATGGAACTTGGGGGGAAACTCTCGGGACGTTTTCTTTTTGGCTGTTGGCAATTGCGAGGAATTCTCGGGTTAAGCTTATAAAGTTCATGCATATATGGAACTGTTTGAAACGATCTAGTTTTGTGTGGTAAGCCGTATCTTTTTTCTTTACCCAAGTTTTTCAGGGTGTCCGACCACAACCTCGCAGGCTCGGCCTTCTTGATCGTACCGAACAACTCTTCCGTTACAGTTACGGTATTTTTTTTTTTTTGAATAAGAGGGATTAACACGTCGAAAATAGAGAGAGATGAGAAGTTCGGAAAGCTATTTAGTAAAAGATTTTTAAAAAAAAGTAATCAAAGTTTTTATTATTCAATTAATGATTTCAAAAAATCAACTAAAATTTTGTGCTTTTCAAAATTAGCATTTATATATTTGTATTGTTATTCAATTAACAAAGTTTGGAAACTTTTAAAAAGAAATAGTGTCACTTCAAAATGCATATTAAAAAGATATCGAATTAAGGATTTATATAAATTTTAAAAAATAGAAAATACATTATTTTATCTCTGACAATATTTGTAAAACGGGTGTGAGTCAAACCCGACTTGTTCTGATCTAAAAATATTTTTATCATCTAATCCAATCGATTTTTTAACTAAGTAAAAAATAAACCAGTTCAACCTTAATCCATGAACTTAACGAACCGATTTTCGAATTAAATATATAATTTTAAAATATAATTAAAAAAAATTTAAATTTTAAATAAAACAAACTAAATATCCAATAAAAATATAATTTTTATATAACAATATATAAAAATATTAAAAATTTAAATAAATATATTTTTTTGTGAGCCAGTTCCGGCTGGTTCACCACGAATCCGTTTCGTGATGAACTGAACCGTTTGGGTTTTTTTTTTTTTTTAAATATTCTAAATTCGACTATGTACTGGCTCGTTGTCATAAGGGGGAATCCTTTTACACCCCTGGATAATAACCAAAGTTTTTTTAACATTAATATTTTAAAAATATATATATATATATATAATATATAACCCCTCAAATCCACTGATTTAAACTCTAATAAATTTCACCTCTGACACAGTCGGATCTCAGAAGCTAAAAGCCTTCCTGGTCGAGGTCAGCGTGGCCATCTTCCATGGCGGACGCAATCCCATCCACCACTTCTCCGCAATCTCCATCTCCACCTCCGCCTCCGGTAAGCTTCCCTGACTCGTTTGCTTTCCTGCGATTCTTTGCAGTTTCGATCATGCCCTGATATATATTGTGTTTTCCTGCGACGTCGATTGCCGAAATCTCGAATTCCAGACATCTGAATCCGTTCTGACGTATAATCTTAACAGTTTGTGGAGGTTATCTGTAAAATCTCTGGTAGGAACTACCGATTTGCATCTGGAACAAAGGCGGAATTCGCTGTATCGTTGATCAATAGGAAGCTGGGTTTTGTGAATCCCCGTGTGATTTACATCGAAGCTTTCAAAGAAGGTGAAGAACCGATCAGCTTTGGGCCTCATGCGGATCTTGTAGATTATGGGCATAATTGGAGGTTAAAGACAGTAACCGATACAATTCATCCTGGTAACTATGCTTGTCTCTTCGCTTTTAGCGTGTGGATTCGGCAATACATTTATGTTTTGAACAAATCATTTGAGTGTCCGAGGAGGGTTTTCTTAAAAGTTCTTGTCTCGATCCATGAAAACACTTAGATGATGTGTGGTCGAATGTGTTTTGTGTCCTCTGTGTATGGTCTAAAAAATATGCAGAACTGTTTTTTCGACCTCTTGATGGTTTGTAAATATCTTTAAGGTGTATCTCTGTAGCTGTAAGGATGATACTATGCTAATAGAATTCACATTCAACCAGAAAAAAAAAATAAAATAAAAGGAGAAGAACTTGGATAAGTATCTGGTAGTGCTTAAGACAGTAGTAGTAGGGATTATGATGATGTCAAGATGGCAACTTGTTCGAGCCGTGTATCTTTCCTCTGTTTGTTTCTCTTTATTTTCTATAGGATGAGCAGATATGAATTTTCATTTGATAGTTATTTTAGTAAAGTTCGCTTGAAATCTGATAGCGGTAGTACCGATTGCTATGGTTGTGGTGTTGGTGGCCGCATAGGTACTGTGATGTTTTTCAATGGCGGAAATGATGGTTGCAATGATATTGTTTTCATTTTATAGTTATTTTAGTAAACAAGAGAAGGGATCTTGTTTTCAGCTTGCATGCTGCAGCTGCAGCTCTACCTTTTTCTTTTCTGCCTTTTGGTTCCTGTTATTTCTTTTGGTGATATTTTTCTGTAACCTTCTGAATTCAGGAGCAGAGCATAGCGATGGTGTTTCTCGGCAAATACCAAAGAAGTTTCCTCCTTTATCACCGGTAAATTTCCTGTGCTCCATTCATTACATTGGATGAGGTTATGTGCCTGGTTTCTATGTGTTTTATCTTGTCACAATGCAAAATGCATTGTGATCAATGATTGAGCCTGAATTTCTAAAACTCCTAGTGAGAAGAAGTTCCCCTACCTCATCTACTTGGAAACTTGTGTATTAGGAAACTTCTTTCTTGCTTGGCTCATATTGGAGCTGGATCTTTGAGTATCAAATGATAGAGTCCATAATGATGTTGACCCAATTATTTGGGGTAGATGTTACAAATCACACTTGTGCCATGAATCGTCCAATACCCGGTTTTTTATTTCCTCGCATTAATCATATCTTCGTCCGATGAATACCTTAAACAATAATCCGCACCATTCATGGCTCTGCATTAGGCTAGCCAGAAGAATTACATAGACTGAACTGTGGTTAAATGCCTCGTTAGCAAGACGCATTATGTACAGAGATTTGGATCTATTTCTACAACTTCTCTAGTCAGTTGTTGAAGATTCCTACCCCCGTTTTTCTCATCCACTTGTTTCTTTTGTTTTCCACTTGTTTTTTCTCATCCATTTACTATAACCACATTGTATGGTGATATGGGTGGAAACTAGTTCATATTTTTTTCCGTATGTTTACGGTTTGCGTCACAGGTTTCCGATGATTCAGAGCTGACAAGGAGGAGTTCGAGACCGGAGGCCAAGCAGAGGTTAGGCCTTTACATTGGCAAAATATTGATTGCATTTGCAGTGATGTTTGTCCTTGGTGCTTTCTTCACAATAGCTCTTGAGAACCTTCCACGACTAATATTACTCTTAAACTCTTCCATGTAGTTTGTGTGGTTTTGGTTGTATAATCATTTTGCTCTTATTGCATACAACTGGTTAGTCTCCTTTCCTAAATTTCACATAACCTATGAAAATGCATTCAGTTTCAATCTTGTAAATGTTCTTCAATTGTTTTTCATAATCATGCATTCAATTATATATATATATATATATATATTTTCCTGGAGGTGAGCAAACAAGCTAAACCAGTAAACTATAAAGCCTTCTCAAATCTAAACCACTGAATTCTATTTCGAATGGAAATTACTTTTTTTTTTCCTGAAATTTCAGATATACTTTTCAGCATCACAAACTATTTTTTTTCTGCCAAACAAATATTTAATGTTGTAAATTATGTTAGTTAATTATAGGAGGTTACAAAAAGAACACCAAATGGTGTCACCGGTTCGATGGACTACACGTTTTAATGCACAAAGAGAACAAGAAGACCAACAACATCAAAGAATCCAAGGAAGACCAACTATGGCAGTCATGTTATAACTTGTACATATGGTCAGATTTATATATAAAAAAAATTATCAAAATTTTTATCAAATAGTAATAATTATGATAAAAAAAAACAAATATATATATATACACGTTTTAATGCACAAAGAGAACAAGAAGACCAACATCAAAGAATCCAAGGACGATCAACTATGGCAGTCATGTTATAACTTATACACATGGTCAGATTTATATAATTATGATAAAAAAAACAAATATATATATATGTATAATTTGTTGAGAAATTCTTAAAAAATTCTAGTCAACAATCTACGAATCCCTTTTTTGTTATCTAAAAAAATTATAAATTGTAAATAACTCATATGAGTTTACCTCGAGTCGGTTTACGTACCGAGATAACTCGTTTTTAAATATTTTAAAAGTACCCTTTATAAAAAAATATATAAAAAATCACACCAAAAAAAAAAAGGCTTAGAACTGTAGAGCATGTACACCGTTAGTGCAATATAAAAAAGCGAACTGTAACGTTCCCCAAGGAAAATTAATAATAACGAAAAAAAGAAAAGCAGAGGAAAGAGAAAAAGATGTACTTTTGATCCTTCACGTTCTTTTTGCCTTTTTATTTCTTTTTCTTTCTCCCATCAAATCAATTTCTGTTTCTGAGGTTTTTTTGTGGGTTTTAGTGAGCGGAAAAAAGTGGCATCTCTTCATCTCTTTCCCAAGAGAGAAAAAAAATTTCTCCTTTTCCCTCCTTTTTTTCCTTTCAGAAAGCTCCGCTTTTTTTTTTTGCGTTGAAGAGAAAATTTTCTTTCGCTTTCTTTTCGTTTCTCGTTTCCCTTTTTTTCTTTTCTTCTTTTTCGTTGGAAAGATTTCGCATTTCGGGTTCTTTTTATGCCTTAATCTGTTTTCTTCGTGTTCTTCAGCACAATATTCATCTTCTGGCAAGTGACCCACAAAAAGAAAATCATCATCGTCGACCTGTTCTTAGAGGAAATTTTCAGAGAGAAATGGACGGTTGTGATTCGCTCAAGCGCAGAGATCCGGCCATCAAGCTGTTCGGGAGAAAGATTCCGTTGCCGGAATCTCAGATTCCGACCAAACCCATATCCTCTGTACGTCCAGTTTTTCGTCAACCACCATCTTTTTATATGCAAAACTACATGCATATACGTACGTTTTTATGTATATTATGATATTATACGTGTATGATGATTTTTACTAGGTGGGTGGGTGTTTACTTGGTGCAAAAAAAAGGCGAACGCTTGATTGCGAAGTTCTTGCTGCAGTGACTGCTGAATTTCTCGCATTTTCTGATTGTTTCTCGGGAAAATGTTGGTTTGATGCCAATGATGCGGTTGTTTTCGGGGGTTTAGAGAACGATGTCGTTTTAGGGTTTGAAGTGAAAGCTTTTGCCAAAGATTTTAGCTACAAAGCTCTCTTTTGCCAGAATTAGAATTTGCCTGATTCAATGCCATATGGTCCAGTTTCCGTATGTGGATAAAATCCTATTGCTCCCCTTCTATGGAAACTTAATCATTATAATCATTGATTGATGCCCAAGAAATTTTCTAATGGTACTTGGTTAGGTCCTGAGTGGCGGGCCACGTCTTTTATCTCTTTGTTGAGAGACTGTGATGTGACCTATCCACCTAATTTCTGAGCATATCAACTGGGTTGCTTGTATCTCTGTATCTACATTCATATCTGCTCTTATGTTATGCATTAAATTTGATTTTTCATGTATTTGCTTTGTTATGGCATAATCATGTTTGACACAGATGATGAATTTTACCATCTTGTCTGGATTTCAGGAGATTACAGATGCAGTAAAAAATCCGGATTTTTACTTGGGATTATCGAATTCGAAAGAGGAACATAAAGTTTGTGGAGAATCAAATGGTGAAATTGTGAAGTTTAAGTCCAAAGAGGAGCAGAGCGAGGCTGGTGGGACAGAGCAGGAAGAACAGGAGAAAGCTTTCAAGAAACCGGACAAGATCATTCCGTGTCCGCGGTGTAACAGTTTAGACACGAAGTTTTGTTACTTCAACAACTACAACGTAAACCAGCCGAGGCACTTTTGCAAGGACTGCCAGAGATATTGGACGGCCGGCGGGATGATGAGAAACGTTCCTGTCGGTGCTGGACGCCGCAAGAACAAGCAGTTCTCCTCTCAGTACCGTCAGATTCTTGTATCTCCGGGTGGAAATCCGATAACCAAGATCGAGACGACCGATTCAGTGAATAACCAGATTGCTTCTCCTGTCGGAAGCGGGATAGTTCTTAAGTTTGACACTGAACCACCGGTTTGTGAATCCATGGAAACAATGCTACAGCTCGGAGGTCAGAAGAATGTAAAAACTGCGGGTATTGGAGGGCATGAACCCGAGCAGTCTGATTCTCGGGCTTCTGCATCGGCAACTCCGGGTAATCGTAGTCACGATTTAACAGTCAACGTTCTGACAAAAGAACAAGCTACTCCACAGGGCTCACTTCCTTTTTACCCTTTTCCTCCATGGAGCTTTCCTATGAATGCTGGTTTGAGCGGTATCGCTGCAGAAAATGGCGGAAACACGAGTCGTATTCAGCTTTTTCCTACTCCAATGCTAGGGTTTCTCGGAGGCGGATTCCCTCCGAACATACCCTTTCAGTTCTTGCCATCCTCGTACTTAACTTGCAGGCCGACGATGCAAGATCCGTCTCTCTCTGTTTCAAATGGTAATCTCTTATCTCCGTCAACCAGTTGCGGTTTGGAAAACCGTGGATCTCCGATTCTCGGAAAGCATCCGAGAGAGTCTACCGGTTTCGAGGAAATGCACGTGGGAAAGTACATTTTGGTCCCGAGGACGGTGAGGCTCGATGAAACGGAGGCAGCTTCAAAGTGTAATGTGTTGGGTGTTATATCCGAAAAAGTGAGCATTTCACCCGAAGTTGCGGGGTTTAAAGGGCTGGAACCTAATTTCGGGAGCAACCATATCTTGGAATCTAATCTTGCTTCCCTTTCTCATCCCCAAACTTCCGAAGAACGTATCTGAACAACGACGTATCCGGAAAAAAAAAACCCGAGATCCGAAGAAGCGTATCTCTACGCATCCGCTCTTGCTGAACCAGGATTGGTTTCGATGAAGAAGATTCCGGTCTTCTGAGAATGAACAAGAAGAATTTCATGTCTGAATCAAACCCTCTTACTGATATGAGATCAAAAGCTCGATGATATCTGTTAACAATCTACCAGTTCTCGTCCAAGCTTCTGTTCTTGTTCAAATCTTGTAAATGTTATATCCAGAAACCATATTTGATGCGACATGGTTCCCTTACCATATGATCTGTTATGAAAATTTTATTTTTGCATTAAATTGCATAAAATGGACTGTCGGTATAACATTATCCTTTGGCACAATCTCTATGCACTATCGGAGAAAATGTTCGGTTATTATTATTATTGTCGTCGTCGTCGTCGTGTTGTCTGACGAAAATTCCGAACCCCAAAACCCGAATCTTTCGGGTTTTATTATAATTGAATTTCATTTTTAAGTTGATCGAAAATAATTTTTTACACAAAATTAGGATCGAATTGAACATGAAATTATAAAAAAACGAAAATTTCATTATAAAAATTATTTTTATTAAACATTGAATTCAAACTAATGAATATAACTTAAATTAAACTAAAATAATATAAAATTGAATAAACATAGTTTTTTAAAAACTAAAAATTTCAAATAAAATAAAATCTAATATAATATAGCATTTATAAAAACTAGAGATGTAAACTATTAAGAAAATGAACAAGTAAAAGAAAGACTTTAATTAAGCGTTCGTTATCTATGTCGTAGACTCCGACTAAATTATCATTCTTTGTTGATTTGGAAAATAAAGTCCTTTATGTGTTTTTTATTTATTTATTTTTTTTTTTGGTGAAAGCTTTCGCCACTTCACCTTTTGAGGTGGAAAAATCATCTTTATCTGATTTAAAGTTCGTTTCGATTTTGGGTCGCCGGAATATTATTATTATTTGATCCGTAGACTCTTCTTCTTCCTTCCCCGGCAAGGAAAGAAGGAAAACCTCTTCCCGTTGACTTCAGTCGTCGTACGGTACGACTATGCACAGCTAAAACATAACTAATCCAGTTTAGTTTGGTTTTGCAATCTAATTTAATATCTCACTGTCCGAATTAACTTGAACCAAACTGAACCGACATCGAATTATCGAAACGAACTATGCGAATCCGAAAATTTCTTTGTTTTAGAAATAAATTAGTCTGAATCCGATGTTAACCAAACCAGGGGTTAGATGTTCCAGATTTGGTTCGGTATTTGTGTATCGGTTTAGTTTAGTTCCGGTTTTAATCTGTTTGGAAACCGGAGTAAAATTCGCCGACAGCCTTGTGAAACAAAAGGTCCCTTTTTAAGTTAACGTAATTGATCCCGGTTTGGTTTTTTTAAGTTGAAGTAATATAACCAACCCTTACTTGATCTTATTCTAAAATTAACGATAACCCCTTTTACATCTCTATCTTTAACCTGAGGGCCATGAAATCTAAGATTAGGAGGAGGATATTGCTAAGCCCATAACCAAACGATCCCTGCATCTGCGTCTCTCAACTCAATTGGTGCATCAAATTAAAGGAACAATACCAAATTCAGATTCAATAGCATAAACCTCTCTGTCTCCAAAAGATCTTTGGACCAGTGGTAATAGTAACCGGTCTGGTCTGGCCTGGCTACTGATCGAAAAGAGGCCGGTAACCGTCGGATTCATTAGCCATCTCCTCGAGGCTCCTGTCAGTTCTCTCCTTGTCGAGATCAAGCTTCTGCTTCAGTTCCTTCTCCTTCTCGTCTATCTAAAATCACACAACAGATTTCGTAAGCCAGGATGATTCAGCTCCACGAAGGCGAGAAACTAATGATGGGGTTATAATCAAATCTTACTGCGTCATATATCTCGTCATTCTTCTCAAAATCGCCGCCTTTACGAGGCAAGACGTGAATATGAACATGGGGAACTGTCTGCCCCGCTTGAGGGCCGTCCTACACCGAGTGACAAAACATCCAGAATCAGTTCTCGCCTCAAATTCCGTCATTTATATGATAAGGTGAAGGCAAAGTTTATCAAACACCACACCAATAAATGTAATTGCAAAGAGAAGTTTACTTGGATAGCAAAAGTGAGGGAGGATGCTTTATGGAAGGTTTCAAGCCGAGAGCCGACTTTTTGTGCGGTAAGCCATAAATCGCTGGTCTCGTCGGCTGTGAGATCGACAAAACGCTGAACATGGTGCCTTGGACAGACGAGAACATGTGCTCATGTGGTCAAGTCACCCAAATCTTATAATGCAATAACTAATCTAAAGGAAATCTAAAAAGACAAAAGCAAGGAGCCGAAAAAGGATATGACCTGCAAAAGAGAGGAAGGGGCATGAGAAGGAAAAGACTGGGGGATGTCTAAAAGAAAACGCAAGTCACGGGGAAACAAAAGGGTATACCGGGAAGAAGAGGGCGGAGATTAACCATGGCGTAGGAGAGACGGGTAGCGTAGAACACTTCCCGGGGATCAATTTTGTAGGGCCCGAAGGTGTAGTAAGAACAGGTCGACATCTGTGGAGACATCAAGACAAAATGATTATGCCGGTTACTAATCAAACCAGAGAAGAGAAGAGATGTTGTTTACTTGCCTTTCTACGGTAACAGATACTTGATAATATTGTCTTCCCACTCGATTGCAGCTTCAGCATTTCATCACCATTGCTTCTTCTTCTTCTTCTCGGATTTTGGTCTGAAAATGTTAAAGTCAAACTGGGATTTGTAAAGAGATTTGACAACAAAATCACGGATCCAATACAATTTCTCTGGTCTTCCCATTCACCCTGTCTCCTTTCGATCACAATCTAATCATTATCAAGATGGAACCGACATTTACAAAAGGATGATGATACGATAGGATTGTGGATAACCAGCAAATCGATATCATGCAGCGACAGATGCGATCATACAATTTCTCTCTGTAACTTCTACAAGAAGCTCTACAGGAGGAATCCCAATCAATAAAGGAAAGCGAAAAGCCAAAAAGCTAATGTGAACATTCTGTCTGAAATTTCCTCGAACAGCTTCTGAGCAACCTCATGCAAGAAACATTTCAGACATTCACACATTCACACATTCAAACCCTCAACTCCAAAAAAGAACCAAATCTGATAAAAACTCGTAAAATGACATAGCCAGACTAAGCAAAGACCACAGAGCTCAAATGCGAATAAGATTCAAGGGGAAAAAAAACAAATTTGTTCTCCAGCTCTGTATCTAATCTCCGTTTTTTTTGGGTAAAGTTTGGCCCAAGATGGATTCGAACATCAAGATAAAAACATGTTCCTGTTAGAACAAAAGAGCCCTGAATCCATTACAGAACATCAAGATAAAAGCATGTTCCTGTTCCAAAATTCAGGCATAGAGAGAACGAAATCGACAACAACTGAGATTACGCCAATCATCGAAAAACCTTCATTTTCTACTGGGTTCAGCAAATCAAAATCCAGGGAAAAAAAAAACATGTGAATCGAAGGGGGGTTCGAAACATAGAATGAAAGAGAAAGCGAATACCTTAGATTTTGCCGTCTTCAAGAACGATCGTTACTCTCTTCAGTGCTTCACCGTTTGGATCCCGAGTTATGGTGTGTCAGAAGCCCTACTTTTTATTGGTACATTACAAAATAAATAAATAAATATAACATGTCCATATTTTAACAAATAAAATATTTTTATACATCATGTAGTGAATAAAACAAAGCTTATAAGCCAATAGATATGTTCTTTCTTTTTTTTATATATAAAATATTTACCAGATCAAAATATATAAAAATGGAATCCTTTACAGTTGAAGGCTTGAAGCATGCAGATTTGTAGATGTAATTTATTGTTCTATAATTGAATAAAATGAAAGAAAATTAATCAGGTTCGAGGTCATCTACAACTACAATGCCAAGAAAAACCAGATCCTATATTGAAAACTTTGATACAATATTATATCACATATCCGTACAACACAGAGCCACTCTAAATGTCACGTGACGAAAGAGGCGGCCCTTTTATTCAGACAAGAACCAGCAAACCCAGAAAAGGTCCAAGTGATGAGTTAAACTGAGTGACATATTCATATACGTAAGCAAGAGTTCACTCTCTCTCTGTCACATTTTCGAGGTTAGACGGCTCAACGTTGCTTCTATCGACCCGTGGGGTTCGTCCGTCGGTAGATACACGTCGTCTTCGAACTGCAAAACCCGTCGTTATCGTTAAAACCAAACCGATGATTATGCTAAAGCTCGACCTTTTTAAGAGCTTGCAGCACAGTGGAAAACAGGCGAGAGGGGTAGGGGTGGACACGGGTTGATACCCGATCTAAATCTAAACCCAAACATCTCAGATCTCGCGAGATATTATCCGATCTTGAATCCATTTTGATCGGGTACTCTACTCAAATTTCGGGGTTTTCCCCGAGCTACAGGCTTGTGACGATATCTTCTTTTTCTTGGAAAATAATCATGTATACAAACCATTCAAGAGTTGATGACTCTCACCTTCACTATTGGAGGGTTTTCCTTGCTCGAGAGATTTACAGGTAAAAAATGGATGTTCGGCATTTTCAGGTGAATCCACGATACGTCGATGAACCTGACAAAAGATCACCCACTCAATCTCGAAAAATTTTCCCGAAAATGTCGTGACAGCTAACAGAAAGACGTTGTTAAAGAAGAAGATACCTCTTCAGCACGGCGGTTCCCATAAGGTATAGAGTACGTTGGACCGACGGGCTGTACACACCGACTTCTGGTTGGCCGAAGAAGGTTTCCGTCACAACTTTCTTTACTTCCAAAAACTTCTCGGCAAAGTAAAGTTTCTCTCTCGGAACGGTTGAAACCGACTCGTATGAATACCTGTATCCATCCCATATGCATTTACATGAGCCGGCGTAAATATAATGATCGTAAAAATTGTAACGAAAACTTACCTCCACGATGCGCTGACTTCCGTTGCAAGCATTCTTTCTCGAGTCTCGGGAAGAACGGTGTATTTGTCTCGGACAAAACCCTCAAACCCTGACTGTTCATTACCATAAAAAAACCTTGGTGTGAATCCAATCAACTATTAGGGCTTACATAGATCTCCTTTTATAAAATATAACTGCAAAAACGGTATGTGCTTTACCTTGGTTGTCTTAAGCAGAGCCAGTCCTTCAATACCAGACGTTAATTTCAGTGCACCCGACTTTTGTACTACTGCCTTGGCCGTATGCTTCTCCGATCCGAGCTTAAAACCTTCAACGAAGTAACGATTGAGAAAACGATCAAAGTAGAAATTAATCGATTGTTTCATTCAAATCAAGAAACCCACCATGTATATGCGGCTTTCCGTCTACGGTTACACGCTCCCAAGGCTTTTCAGTAACGTTAACCATGGCGGTGAAAACCTGGTTTAGGACAAAGAAAGAGATTCATTCGTCGAGAAGCAGAGAAGGCAGCGAGATAAAACCCGTATAATGTTAAACTGATTCAGGCAATGTCGCGTTATAAAAATAACACGAAAAGCTTATACGTATACGTTAGTTTAATTCTTGGGTGGAATTATGTTAATTGTGCATACCTGTGGATAGAAGGAGCAGAAGTGTTTACCGATATAAATAGCAAATTCCTCTGCAGAAACCCGCTCGACGCATTCTTTAGCTTTCGCATAAACCTGCATTTGAATATAGAGAACTGTCACATATATATATTCGAGTCTATACGAATTTTTCGATCTATGTGACTTAATTGCAGCAAGTGCTACAATCAAGCAGGTCGATAGATTACGAGCCGTGATAATACATGAATGGGGAAAGAATTCGCTTACGGTATTCTTCATGGTATCAGTTGCGACGATTTCGGAGTTGTCGTCGCTGAGGTAGGAGGAGAGGCAATGCGAGAGAAGGCTGATACTGACATTCCATTCAACAAAGTGATGAGATCCATCACGAGTTCGGCGCCATACTCTTCCGAGCCTCACCCTCGCCTTCCCGTGCCTCTGTTCCAGTCTGAATCCATTCGCTTCTTGCGCCATTGCTTCTACAGACAGGTGAAATCTTCTCGACAGAATCTATATGTCTAGATAACGATGTTGTTCAGTTAGATCACACACAATACATCCATGGGCTTAGTCATCGATCATTCTGTTTCTCTTATTGCCCTAATTTCTGAGACAAGACCTAAAGCTGCAGATAACGTTGTATGTTCTACGGATCAAACAGAAACCAAAAACAGGGTCCGAATATCAATGGTTTAAGCCCTAAGTCTATGAATCAGCTCCACTGAAGGACAGATTCAAGAGATCTAACAAGATCAAGATAATCACTTCATGGGTACCCACATAATTAAAATTGAAAATATCCGCAGATTTGTAGAATAAACTGAACTTAGAGACGAATTTTACTGGATTTGTCCACAGCAATGGACACTAAATCATCGGAATTCCGACAAGCGGATTCGGAAGCACAATTAAGAGAAGGCAAAGTTGGATAAATCAAAATCCCATGCAGGAGCAGATTGAAGAGATGCGTCTAAAGGCGATCACGAGTAGAGAACTACGAAATATACAGTTGGATCGCCAGACCCACAAAGAATCACGAGATGGGTACCCACAAGAAGTATATAGATCAAGATTTATGAGGCTAAAATTGAAACCCTGAGTACGGATTTGTCGGATTCTTCCGAGTGTTGAGGCACTAATTGTTGTGATTTTGACAAGTTGATTGTGGACGAGCGAGAAACAAAGTACCTGCAAACAGTGGTTTGGTTTCTGGAGAGAGAGAGAGAGAGAGAGAGAGAGAGAGTGTGTGTTCCGTGGGTGAAATATGTAATAAGATTCGTTTAGAATTGTGATTCTTCACCGTTTCAGAATACGAGTATAAATACGAGGACGATTTTATTAGGAGTTTTTGGGTTGTCGTTTTAATGGAGTGTAAATAATATAACGTTTATTGATATTTAATAAAATGTTTTCATCAATTACTTCAAAATTGTGTTATTGAAATTGTTCTTTATAACGATACCATTACACTGTTTAAATAGAAATTATCTGATATATGCGCAAGATATATTTGTATGTGGACATATATATCGATAAACTTATGTTGGTAATACTTACGTAATGTAATACCACTAATATTAATTTTAATTATTTCATATAAAATTAATATGAATCAATTATATATAGGTGTGTATAACTATGAATTAAACAAACACGCACAGACAGAGCCCACAGTGTTATATATATATATATATATATATATATATCACACACAGAGACAGAGCCCGCAGTATTTTCGTGGTCAGCGGTATTTTCATGTTAGGGAACAAGAAATTTACTAAACTAGACATCGAGTCCGAGACCACAGTGACATCATGGAGGACAAATTGGTAATTTAAGTGGATGGAGGGAGTCTCGGTCATAATCCATAAGTTCTACTGCTGTTTCACGAAATTTTTTTTTTCCAGAAACCCACGTGAGTTTAGGAACCACTAGAGTTTAATTTTAATCAAATACTGTAAGATTTGGAGTGATAATTCTAAAAGATTTGGTATTAAATAAAAAAACCATACGGTAATAATCTCAAATTATGCAAAATCCCTTTTAGGGTGAAGACTTCTCACGTTAACCAGTAGAAGAACAGGACGCGAGGAGATTCCGTTTCATAGCTAAATTTCAATAACCAGTGTAAAGTTCGGTCCGGGGTAAACCGGTATCCATACCTTCGGTTTCCAACCGGTATACCTTCGGTGAGATGCCTCTTTTTGCTTGCGACATAAATGGACCGCCTTGGTGTAATCTTGGCAACACGAAAACTGTAGAACTTTCGCTTGCAATACACAGACATAATAAAAGAAGCTACAATACAAACAATTCAACTGACATGTGGTGAATGCTGGTCATGAACAAGTCCCGACCACAAGGAAACGCAATAGCCGATGCCCATTCTCAAACACACGCACAAACGCTTTCTTTATTCACAGAATGACGGTTTTTTTGCTTCTAAACAAAAGGGAATGCATAACGATTGATATAATCAATGAGCTTAAGCTCGTGGGAAAGGCTTAGTGATTTCGAAAGGATTTTCTAAGCAAATGGGTTACCTCCAATGGAAGCAACAGGCTCTTGTGCCGCCGTGTTCCTACAAGATACACGAAAATGAGAAGTAAGCTCCGTTAGAGGGAAAGATCGAACGTTACATCGTTAGACGAGAAAAGATTCTAATCACGCATGAAAAAGACTCAAAAGAAAGGAAATGAGTTACGAATCAAGTCATTGTACAAGAAAAAAGATTCTTATCACTTGAATGATACATAATACTTAATGGATAGCTATACGGATCTAGGATTTAAGGTTTAGGGAACGACGTGCGAATCAAGTCTCTGCATAGTTCAGATTCAATAGGCTCATCACCAGACTAAAATCACGTCGGGAAGCATGCAGAGACAAAAATGTTGGCGTTGTCTACATAATAAAGCCTATACAATGGTTTCCATGAAAGTATGTGCCTGTGATTTGGGAATGTCAAGAATTTGTTAAGGTTGTCAAACCTGTGAAGAGACATTAAACCAATGACAGCATCACATGTGAAAGAACATGGAATTGTGAACTTACTGTAACTGAGATGTTGATGCTTGCCCCGTCATGTAGGTTAAGCCACCTACATCAATATTTCAAGAAAAATAAGCAACAACCGACACAAATGAAAGACGATATGGATATAGCCCACACAGGAGTCGTTCTCGGCCTAAATAATAAACAAACAATCACTAATAACACCTCCTTTTGCCCGATTTTTCAGTCGTAAAATAAAACAAACACTTTTGTAGTCTGCCCCCAAACAAAAGAGTTTCATTCTTGATGTTTTTGGACTCAATCCTCATGCAAATACCAAAGATATAAACAACTTGAATTTGCTATACTGAAACTGGGGAGAAGACAAAATGCTTGTCTATGCAAACATTTAACGCAGCACAGTGAAAAAGGTGATTTTCTTGAACCGGTTTCATTAATGTAAGCTCTTGGAACATCGGTAACTTAATGTTACCTTGAGCTGCTGCTGGAGGAGGTGGATACGAGGCTTCGAAATCTGCAGCGAACCATGGCTGGTTTACACCAGAATGGAAGGTTGCTGGTGGCTGGATACTGGGTAATGCCGTGTGCAAGGAGCTCATGTCCAAGAACTGGTGTTACACATAAGGGAGAGGCGATCAAACTCATATTTGTTTTGAAACATCAAAAGATTCCTAGATATACGTGGAAATGCCGGTGTCTACACTGAGCACAATTTATATTTACCGTTGAAGAATCAATTCCATTAACACTCTTTATACATGTAATGAACTCTAAGCTACAGAAAAGTCATTTACTTCCTTTCTTCTAAGAGGTAATCCTAACAGCAACATGTATGAAACACCACCCCGACATTGACAATCGTATAGGAAAAACCAAATGAACATAAATAATAGCAACACACTGAAATGGAATGTTTCAACGACAAGACATCATTTGGGAATTCCTGTGGACAGGATTCGAAGTTATGCGAACATCTCTGATCATGACAACCAACAACTGCCACTTCCCCACCCTATATAATGGAAAAAATGTATCACTCCCTCGGCAAATAAAATATTTCACATTTTGACAAGCCCAGCCAGATTTTAATTAGACCACTAAGTTTTTGCTGGAAACCTGTTGTCAGCTGAAAACCTGTGCAGCACACCCACATCCATATTGTATTGCCATGAAAACATGGTCTAACACTATGTATCTCAAGTTAGTAAAAGAATTTCGCAGAAATGGTCATAATTATGAACCATAAGCGAAAGTGTCTGTCAAATAACAAATATCTCAGGCAACATCCTACAAACAATCAGACTATAGAGGTGACTGTAAAGTGTACAAGGGCAGAACTCTACATACCATATTGTCGGGCTCCAACTCCGAATCATAAGGAAGATCAAATGGATTACTTGAATTGTGATCATTTGCAAGCGGCCAAGGTTCTTCCTGCAAATGATGCAAGGCATTAGTCACTGATTGACATGATTGAAGAAGGCTGGAGAAGAAATATCAAGTGCAAACCATCACTGGCTCCAAAGATAGAGGGTAAAATGGTGCTGGAACAATGTTCCCCGGAAAACCAAAACCAGAAGGATCATCATGGATTTTGGTCGGCTGGATTCCATCATTGCTGGAGGCCTGGGGCATAATGTTGTCAAAGATGAATAACGGGAAAAAGTTATATAAACTCTCAATTGCATAAAAAGAAAAAGAAAAATGCAACAACCTCTACAACTTGTTGTAGGTCCAAATGTTGTTGATCAACCTTGGAAGATGAATTATTTGCTCCATCTGCCGGTTCACCAACCTGGTTCGCGCAGCCGAAAGGAATGTCCTTAATAGAGTGGTCAAAGGCATTCCATTGCTGTTCACAGAGAATGAGCAGGAATTAGTCTGCCATACCTATCCTATGAATGTATTTTCGGATCTTGGCATCATGATATTATCTTGGGCACAAGCAGTTACAGTGTTTAACTTGTCAGATCAGATCTTGCCTGATGGATATTCATGCAAACAAAGACTAGCAGCACCACCACATTTTCCATGCTTAGGAGAAATTACACTATAATGTCTATAAAGAGGTGTAAATGCCCATGAGGTGACACAAACAATCATTACTAGTGCAATTGAAATGACAGATTGAATAGTAAAGAAGCTAACCGAGTTGGGTGCTAAAACTGCAGTGCCTGAACCACCACATAAATCTTCATGCCATGGACCAGGCACTGACAGAGCAGGCTGGTTGGCACTAGATGGAAATAGTGGCCACTGCATGCTTGAGCTCGGTTGTGAGATTCCTTCAATTTTCACAGAAGAATTATCAAGCTGAGAAAATCCAGAGGAGGTAAAGTTTCCAGTAGTAGGTTTAGCAGCAGGTACAGGGATGTCAAAAGTAGCCCATCCTTCATTATTTGGAACAGAAATGTCTGGTTTTAAAGTAGCTTGATGATCCACAATCCCAGCAAACAATTCTGTAGATGCGGAAGGATATGCATTGGAAGGTTGATATGAATTCACAGGTGGAGATTGAGCTGCTGCAGAAGGTTGGAATGTATTGACAGAATGAGCCACAGGTGCCCCGGGCAACTGAAACAAATCAATGGAAGGAGTGTTTGTTATGTCTACTTCTTGAGAAACTGATGGACCAAAAAGATCCAATCCTCCGTATGTTGATGATGGAGCAGGAGGTGACGTTTTGTCTTGATGACTTCCTGTACTTTGGTCAATTTCAGTTACTCCATCCGCTACGCCGCCGGAGTTACATGACTTGACAGACATGGAATTGCTGTCAAATGATCTGACACTTCCGAATGATGTAGTTCTCTGAGTGGGGAAATATCAAATTCCAGAGAGTGGCAAGTTAAAGAAAAACATATGCAAAGGTTAAGACACCTAAGAAAATCTGGAGCAAAGCAATATATACTTCTGATATGAGCTCGATGACTTTCAAAACAACTCTTTTAGCAAGATAGAACAATATATCTCTATTTAGCAGCATCAGAAACCATTTCACCTTTTAGTTCTTAAGAAACATATTACCTGATGCTGCCCGTCTGGAAATAAGTTTGCAGTGCGTTGAAGATTTTCACTCGAAGGGCCCTTTGAATGTTGAAACCTCGGACTGCTAAATCCAACTTCCTTCTGAAAATTTGGGGACTCTGTTTCAGACCTGAAAGGATCTCCTCCGCTAGACACGGAGAAATCTGAAGCCCTTGGAGCAGAGCCCTCATTTCGAAACTGGTCCTCGAACGTATGATCACGAAAGCGTCCAGGGCTAAATGCAAAACTAGCAGCTTTAGCATGAAGACCCCTTTCTGAAGCAGACCTGTTGGTGAGTCCCAAGGGTAGTTTTCCATATCGGCGCTCCTCGTACTGATAATCATAAGGAGGGCTTTGGGAGTAGGAATGATATGACTCAGAACGTCGTGTCACAATTTCAGAACTTCCATGGGTCTGTCAATTATATCATAATTAGTTGTATGACTACTTGAGGTTGGAGATGAAGCATGTCAAAACTAATCATAAGAATAGTCATTTACAATAAGAATCACATAGCTGTTTTTGCTTCAACGCCAATTTGATGAGCTTAAATTAATAATATCATAGGCATTAGGCAGATTTTTAAAATTTTATTTTTTAAGTAACAAAAAGTACCGGGTAAATCTAAGGAAAAAAAATATCATGTAACTCTGATGCATTTTGAAAAACATTTCCATAGTTGGACATAAAAACTATAATCCAAAATTCGAGCAAAGATATCAAGAAATTTGTAAATTGGTGCATAAGAGGTAAGATTTTCTTGCCTGACTCTCGCTAGGAGGCTCGTTCGAAGGATTCACTCCAGCATATTTCTTTTGCACATAAACATGTTTTATAAATTCCCGGACTCTATCAGCATTGCTTTAAAATCAAAACAACCACACGAATTTATGGTTATTAAATACTATCGCTGTTTAAGTAAAAAAAAAACGAACCCATGTATCCTGAATCTCTATAATAAACATTAACAGAAGCAAATTATATATTTTACACCTGCTGTCAGGAAGTCTCTGCCGTTGATAGTCCCAGTTTTTCAAATACATTTCTCGGGCACGCTGTAAAAAGAGGAAATCATAAGCTACGTAGAGAAGTATCTATCTCCAATTATTTGAAGAAGAGGAAAGTTTAGCATTGTAGTACCTGATTACCTCCATTTTGAAGTGCTTCAACTTCTTGAGAAGTAAACTTTGCCATAGATACAGACTTCACACGATGAGTAAATTCCCGACTGTAGGACATAGAAAGATACAGATGGTGAAAATTGAAAACAACAAGAGGAAAGGACAGGAAGGGTTACCAACACAGACATTATCATATAAGAGGACCTCAACCAAGAAACAAACGGTTATAAATTAATGCACATTAAATCTCTATGCACAGGAACCAAAAATGGTAGGAAACCCATAGTCCAACAGGAGATGGTGTCTGTACCAAAGGAATATGAAACAAATATGTCTGACGATAGAAAAGGCAGAACTATATTACCCCATCCCATACCAGAGAAGCCCATATTCGTAGAAAAGAGGTGCAACAGGATAAAGAAGAAAAGGACAGCATTTAACAGATTTGAAAAGTTTGCTTTTTGGGTCTGTCTTGGGGGAAGGGGGAAGGTGAGGGCAACTTAAATGCGCAGTAAATGGCTCGATCCGGAGATGAAGCTCATACCCATTCCGACCCATATGGCTCTTACATGATTGGGCAGAACGGCCAAGTCTAACTCAGGTCTGCTCGGTGAAGGGTCCAAATCAGTCCCACTTCCCCATGGTGGCTCTTTGATTTGAAAGATTATGTTAAGCAAGTAAAAGACTAAAAAACAATAAAAAGTAGTATTTAAAAAACTTCCTAACATTATGTGGAAAGTATCACCTTACACAAATAAGCCAACCACCAAAGAAAACGACAGCACTCAAGTATCTCAGATCTTATATTGACAAAGAAAGAGAGAGCAAGTTATGATCCACATCTCACATTCACTTGCAAAAGAAATGAAATCCTTAAAGATAACCCCATCATGGCATCAACTAGTGTGGGTACACTTCCAAACTACTTCCAGATGCAGGATTCATTCCAAATGAAATCACAGAGGAAACTAAGAAATGCAAACAAACTAACACTTGAGGAAATAATATATTCAATGTCTAGACAAAGAGCCGACCCCAAATAAACTTGGGATTAAGGCGATGTTGCTGTTATTGTTGTAGACAAAGAGCTTATTCAATGTGGCAGTACGAATCTATATTAATTGGTGAACCTAAGATGATAGAAATCGAATCAGGCAGAATGCAGGGAACAAGCAAATAATCTTGGGAGATCGAAACATAACAAATATGAAAAATTGCACACAAGGGGCAGCAAAATTCTCAGAAACCCAAAAGGAAGAATGAGTCATAAGGCATGATCAGATACTCACTGTATTCCACTGCAAGCAATGCAAACGAAGGTCCAAAAAGTCGTGCAAACGTATTGAGGACCCTGCATTTGTTCATGACACTAACGCATTAGATCAAGAAACGAATTAAGGTTAAGGGCTTGTCTCAGTGGAAATCCATACTTATGAAAGTGCAAGTATCACCATAACATGAAGAAACTGATGCGAAGCTCTATTGAATAAAGACTTCAACTTTCCAAAATGTCTTTCTATTTCCATACATTCGCAGCCAAACGCACTTCAATTAAAACTCATCAATCTTTTCTCAGGAAAAAACCAAACCCTTTTCATCAAAACATGGAGAGAGAAAAAAAATTGAAAAGGAAATGATGAATTGACAACTCCAGAAGCTTAAGTTCATGTAATATCACAATTCCTTGTGAAACCCATCAGTTAAAGTCGGCACAGATGAAAAACCTCGCAAGAAATCAGAGCTAATCCAAACTAGGAATCACCTAGACAAGAAAAATACGTTGGAGCAGAGAGCATTTCTACCATGCTATTGCAGTTTATACAACGACGGTTCGGTGGAAGCTTCATCAGACCGCGGATAATCTTCTCGTTTCGCTCTTCTTCTCTTCTACTTCCCATTTCGCTCGGACAAAATGACAAACACAAAAGCCCCAAAACAAAGGAAGATCCCGAATCTGCGATTGACTCACGAATCGAACAATTGGGTTTTCCCGAGAAATCTGGGAAAATGGAACTTGAAATATCAGAAAAACGAATTGGATGGTAGATTTTTGAATTTGCACGAACAGGAGACAAGGGTTTTTTCTCTCTTTATCTTCTTTTTTTCCAGGAAAAGGGAAGAGAGGCGAGTGTTCCTTTTTACTCGTCGTTGTTTTTGCCGTCTCCTTCCTGACCCACGGCCACGAGTAAATGATCAAACAATTTATTTATTTATTTGTATCCATCGTTTTCAATTTGAAAAGAAATCTGAGAAAAAGGAATGATGAAGAAAATTTGCAAAATAACATCATATAAAAAAAATTACTTAGATAACGATTATAACAATTTACTTTTTTAGTTTTCTTAATTTTGTAAAACTTATATCTGTCTAGTTTTAAAATAAAATTCACGTTCATTTTGGATTCGGGAAATTTTTCATGTTATAATATTTCCAATTCCTTTAGATTCAAACTTTATATATAAAACAAAATGTGCCGCACTGATAATTCTCATGTTATAGTATTTTCAATATAAAATAAAATGTGCCACACTATCACTCAGTGTAATACATGTTTCTTTCCGGTATTTCGTATAAATGATATAAAATCTAAAACAAAAATTACAAAATCGGAAAATTTTTGTTAGGCGATAAAAAAAAGACAACGAACAGAAAAATATAGAAAAAAAAAAACAATGAAGAAAGAACTTTTTTTTTTCTCGTAAAGAGATTTTGTTTCCTCAAGGGACATGGTTTTCCTTTGCTTTATATAAAAGCTTATTTGGATGTGTAGTTACATTAAAAGGAAAGACAAAGCAAAGCATATTAAGAGACAAAAAAAAGGTTCATTCTTTTGTGAAAATATAAATTTATTAAAACATATATAAATATATTTGCTTTTAGTACAAACATTAAATTTAAATAAATAAAAAAAGAACCACTTGGGCTAGAGGAACAAAAAGAACCAGTGTACAACAATTATTAGGGTTTCAAAATAATCCAAAAATCCAGATTTCAATCTCGAATCTGATTTAGAAAAATCAGGCATTTAATCAATTGGATTCAAGTGTAGATAATAAAAAGTTGTACTATAATTTTGGGTTTAAAATCTTTTCCCGATATCTAAAAAAATTCAATTATATATCATAAACTTGTTTTTTTTTTAATTTAATTGAATATAAAACAAATCAAATTTGGGTTCATAACAACATCTGTTATCTGTAACCTTTGTGTGGTTGATAAAATTTTGGATAATCAACCTCTAATCTCACCCCCTAATAACTGTCATAAATACAAACACAATCAACGTGACCTCGATCATTAGAATCCAACCTACGAGCAACAATAATGCATTTATATCTTTAACCAAAATTAGTGCTTTGAGATTTCTGCATTGAAAAACCAAATTGAATCGTGGTGGTGGCCGGTATGAACCGGTATATGTGAATCGGTTCGGTTAAGCAAAACCAACCTATTCTGAAACGAGCAAAAGAGGCAACCCCATGGTATCGGTCCAATTCGATTACAAAACTGGTTAAAATTTGATATATTGGGATTAGAAGAATTAGGTTTAAATTAAAGTTAAAGATACATCACACTACAACTTTGCGAATAACAACTGTATCGCACTGTTTTGGACCATATAAACCGGTAATATACGATCCAGATGAAAAAAAAAAACAAAGGGATTGACAAACGAGTGAAATTACTAACCGGACTACATGATATCATCGGTTCGGAATCGGTACACATATAACCAAATCAAAACCCGGACTGAACCAACGAGATTTTGTATGATATCATTCGGTTTCGTTTCATAATTAAGTTAGCTAATAATGTAATTAAACAAAAAAACAAACCATAATCCTTTCAATGGAAATGAAACCATAACCTTCACGTAATCCAATCGAATAACTTTTTTCCGCACCCCCTCTCAACAGAGATGTTTTGTACACCGGGTTGTCTTTTTATAATTATATGATACCCGGTTTGGATTGATTTGATTTTGTATATATTGAATCGAAATAGCCATCCTATAATTAATAGCGCAAAAATAAAATATTTTTCATGCGTGACATTAGGTGTTAATTTAATTGTAAGTAGAACCATGCTTATAAGAAAACTAGGATGATATTGTCTTGAAGATAAAGAATCTCTATTTGTTTATAATTCTATGTTCCAAGAGTCGGTGGAATTTTGTTTCTAAGTATTAGTGGAGTTGTTGTTCTTACGTACCACAATTACGGATAAGGTATATTTTCAATTCAAGCGATAGGTATTTGATCATTTATTTTACAATTTCATTATAACCATACGGTTCATCATCTTGCGATAGAAATTTCTAGAGAGAGAGAGAAACGAATCTATGGCGAGCCCAAGATTCCATGAAATCACAAAGCAAGCTTCGTTCTTCTTCAAAGACAAGATCATCAAGAGTGCCCGTCTCGCCGTCACAGATGTTACATCCGAAGAGTTGTAAGATTATTTTATCGATCCCTTCATATATATATATATGTATATGTATGCAATAGAATTCTAATATGGTTCTTGATTTTTGGGGTTTAACGTTTTGGATTCATGTTTGAAAGATTGACCGAAGAAGTTACAAGCAGCGACAGCTCGCCACCAGATGCACGGTCCATGTCGATTATTACAAGAGCTTCGTTCGAAGTCGACCAGTTCGAAAGAATCGTCAAGATTCTACGTAAAAGGTTTCTTCCTGCTCTCTCGAATTCGATCAAACGATGAATCTCTTTTGAGAACAAGAGATATACACTAAGCCGGTTTCTCCGAAATAAATTTTCCTAGACTCTCGAAATTCGATAGAAACGATTGGCGAGGGTTCTACAACGCGCTGATCCTCTTGAACCATTTGTTGGTCCATGGACCTATGAGTGTCGCTAAAGAGTTTCAACACGAGAAAGACGTTATCGAAGAGGTGACGGATTTTCAGTGCATCGATGCAAAAGGGTTTGTTTCATTCGATCAATCTTACCTTAGAATCACCCGATCTTATCCGTGTTATCGTCTATTTTACGTAATCTTATGCTTGAAGGATCAATTGTGGGCTTAAAGTTAAAAACTTAAGCGAGAGGGTACGGAAATTACTGGAAGACGACACTCTTCACAAGCAAGAGAGGGAAAGATACCGAAAGCTAACTGTCGGCAAAATTGTTGGGTTCGGAGGCTTGAGCTTCAAGCATTCTTCCTCGGGTTCGTATTCATCTCGAAAAGACTACGAGAGAAGCCATTCGCTCTTCAACGATCGGGAAAATGATAGGCCTTTGGTCTTGGAGCAGGAAAAGAATGCCGGAGACAACAAAGATCATCCGTTCGTTGAGAACGAACTCAAAGATGTTAAACCTTTGCTTTCTTCTCCAACTTGAGATGGGTATGATGTGGTACAATATATATATATATATATATATATATATATTAAGCAAAGAATACTTGTAATTAAACTTATGTTATATAATCTATGATTGGAGAGCTATAATGTTTTTATCAAGACCTAGATATATAATAGGTACATTCACCGTGACCGTAATTTACTTTATGGTGTGAACTAGTACTCGATCGGTCACCTGGTTCCACATGATTTTGGAGATCCAACCGAGGGTATTAGAGAATATCCGGTTTAGTTCGGTTTAGAGAAAGTAATAGAGAATACCCGGTTTAGTACATTCGGTTTAGACTTTGGACGTTAACAACTTCATCACAACGCGTTTCTGCTTTGGGTGAACTTCATATATAGTTGTGTCTTTCGGATCTCAGTTCCAAATTTGTTGCAAAAATAGAAACGTTTGTTATTATATTAAAAAAAAATGAAAAAAAGTCCATAAATAAAACACATCAAGAGATACATAAATTTTAATTTGACAAAAAAAAAATTAATAGGCCCAAAAGAATTTGAAACTGGTCTTAGTCTTGAGATGTGATCAAGAAATCCTTTTAAACCTTTTGTTCATAGTTTTTTATATTATTTTTCCTTACCAAATTGCAAATACCAATGTTTCCATTTCTATATATAAAATCAAGTAAAACTGAATCGAAAAATATTTAGCATTAATTTTAATTTAGCATTAATTTAAATCTCCACCTATAAAACCAAATTAACGCTCTATGTTTTTTTAATCGTATTAATACTGTTTTATATAATAAAATTTTCTGAATCCGTATACCCTAAAAATCATATTTTTATTTGGACAAAGTTATTATTGCCTTATCATGTTCAAATCTTGATATAAAATATATCTTATTTTGATTTAACAAAAACAAATATATATTTATTTTGCATGTTGCATGAAACTCCATATCTGCCAGATCATGAGATTCACGATCCCACATGACCATTCATCAAATTATTTACATGCTTCGTCATTTTATGGATTAAAAAACAAAAACCCTCCTAAACTCCCCATCTATAAAACCCTAGCACCATCTCCATTGTTTCTCACAAAACACAAACTCCGAATTACATTGAGAAAAAAAACAACAACTTCTAGGGTTTCTTGATTATATCACCGATGGCTTCTAAGGCAGCTCTCATCATTCTCTTCAATGTCCTGTTCTTCACTTTGGTGAGTTCCACTTCTGTCCCATGCCCGCCCCCTCCGACCAAGACCCACCACAAGAAATACCCACCCGTACCTACCCACAAGGCCACTTGCCCGAGAGACGCCCTTAAGCTTAAGGTCTGTGCCAATGTGTTGAACCTTGTCAAGGTCTCTCTCCCGCCCCAATCCAACTGCTGTGCCCTTATCAAGGATCTCGTCGATCTTGAAGCCGCCGCCTGTCTCTGCACCGCTCTTAAGGCTAATGTCTTGGGCATTAAGTTGAACGTTCCGGTCTCACTGAGCCTTGTGCTGAACTACTGTGGCAAGAAGGTTCCCACCGGTTTCCAGTGCGCCTAGATTTGATCGAACCGTCCCATATAACTTATCAACTTTGTTCCTTTCGATGTTTCCGAATTCGGGTTTGTTTCCGCGTCTTGAATCGTTCTATCTTGTGGCGTTGTCGTTACTCCGCCGCATTTGGTTTCAAAGAACGATTGTTTCGCATTGTTTATGGCATTTTTTTTAATAAACTATATGGTTCTTATTATGTTGTGATTATCATCACTTATAATGGTTATTAATTAAGTTCTTCAATCCCAATTTAAGAACCTTAAACTTGCAACGCATTCTTATTTTTTCAAAGTTTCAATTAGACCTTACCAATAATCATGTAATTATGTTTACCAAAATTTTTTTTAAAAAAATCATGTAAGTATGAGAAAATTAGGAGACTTACACCAATGATGAGACCTGATCACTAAAGTTTAACGATGACACGTTCATTTTGAATCATTTCACTATACCACTAAGATTAATCTTAATTATTTAAATTTAAATTAATTAATTCTAGATCTGTATAGCGATTTTATGTTTCTAATCTAATAAACCAAATTAATACTTTTTATTTTTTTTTCCAACCTTGACTATAATCTGGACGGGGTCAGACTAGTTTAATGAGGCTCGAACATATCATCATTAAGCTTAAATAAATCCCAACTTTAATGACATTCACGACCAAAATAAGACATGTTCGATCGATTCTATTTTTCAATTGAATCTCCACCGTTTCCAGCTGAACTTATAATTCGATTTCAATATATCTGGATTTTTCTTTTAAAAAAAAGATTTTGTAAAATAATTTTAGAACCTTAGTCGGAAAACATTTTTCTCTGATAATTGAAGTATGAAAGTAACCGTTAAATTAAAATCCAAAATTTTAATACACAGATAAACTTGATATTTCAAAGGATAAAAAGGGAAATTTTATTAATGTTTTAAAAAAATAGGTTACTATTCTTTTGGATTCTCCTTAATGTTTTCTGGTAAAAAAATACCGCTGTGGAAAAAAAATGTTTACAAAAGGTTCTAAAAATCCCCTCTTAATAATTAAGCCTACGTTTATACCAAATTAGAGTTCGAAAAATACTCCAAAATGAAATTACCATGAAGACAAATGTATGACAAGGGGTTTCGAAAATTTCCAAATAAAATTCCCAATTAAATTTATTTGCAAAAAAAATATTATTATGATTGAAATAATGCGATGCAATTATTATGCTAAATTAGTTTGTATTAAAATGAAATTATGACAACTTCAACATGTACTCTCACTCCGAATTATTTAACCAGCAAGCATTCCTCCTGACATCTCCAACGAATATTGTCATTGGTCGCCCCCAGGATTTGGTCTTAATTATGAGCTTAACCATGTTCCAACCTTATTATAAAAATATCTTATTCTGCATTTTGCATGAAACTCCATATCTTGCCAGATCATGAGATCAATGATCTAGTAATAATCCCACATGGCCTTTCATCAAATTATTTACCTTCGTTGTCATTTGATGATTAAAAAAATGACCCTTTTAAGATCTCCTTCTATAAAACCCTAACCCCATCTCCATTGTTTCTCACAACACATACATTCCAAATTACATTGAAAAACAAAACCCCCAAACTTCTAGGGTTTCCTGATTATATCATCAATGGCTTCTAAGGCAGCTCTCATCATTCTCTTCAATGTCCTGTTCTTCACTTTGGTGAGTTCCACTTCCGTCCCATGCCCGCCCCCTCCGACCAAGACCCACCACAAGAAATACCCACCCGTACCTACCCACAAGGCCACTTGCCCGAGAGACGCTCTTAAGCTTAAGGTATGTGCCAATGTGTTGAACCTTGTCAAGGTCTCTCTCCCGCCGCAGTCCAACTGCTGCGCCCTTATCAAGGATCTCGTCGATCTTGAAGCCGCCGCCTGTCTCTGCACCGCTCTTAAGGCTAATGTCTTGGGCATTAAGTTGAACGTTCCGGTCTCACTGAGCCTTGTGTTGAACCACTGCGGCAAGAAGGTTCCCTCCGGTTTCCAATGTGCTTAGATTTGATTGAACAATCATTCTGTTATTCCTTTTGATCGATGTTTGAAATTTGAGCTTGTTTATTTCTTCAACCGTTCTATCTTATTGTGTTGTACTGCGCTATATATTGCCGATTGTTTGAAGAATAAGTTATTTATCGTTGTTAGTTATATCTTGTGAGATCCTTTCTTGATTTACGTTTATGAGGAGATTACCATGTTCTTGATTTATGCATAAAATTTTGAAGATTGAATAATTGATGTTTTAAATATACTCCTTATTCACTTATCAAATCAAATCTATGATCGTTAGAGAAAACATAAAAAGCATATACACCTATAGAAAAACACACATATACATATATATATATATGACACAAGGGTGTTGTTGTAAGAATAGACATAACTATTGGAAAAATGTATGTCTCTTGTCTAAAACACCTACTGGAGCTGTATAAATTAATGCAACATTCCAAAGGACAAATAGGCCGAGAAATCGTGAGATTCTTTGATCGGATTCCCGACCACCGTAGAACTTGAAGTGCGAGATTCAACCTGGATTTACGATATATGATTCAACTGTTACGGGTACGCATCAGTTTGTAATTCTCTTAATAGAGTTATTTTTCCACATGCTGGCTGTAACCATGTCTGACTTTTGTCATGAGTTCATAAATATGTCTATATATCAAATAGCAAGATACGTAGATCTACAGAAGAATATTATAGTGATCAGATTCTTGATGGAACTGCTCGAGTTTCAGATAACATATAATAAATCTTGATACGAATCGCGGACAGATCATTTTTTTGTTCTTTTTGTTACAGGAGAATCATGACATAACCAGTCACATTTCTTTTGTACAAGAAAAAAACTACCAGTAAGGTTTAAAACGTTCCATCGTACCCGAGTCACACAACTTACTTGCTTTTATGGTTCGTCGGGTCCGGTTCCCGGGGAAGGACGGCGACCTATGCCACGGTCGGGGCTAGGAGGTTTCGGAGGATTATCCCTCGGCCTGGCCACAAACTTCAGTTTATCAGAATGAGATCTATGACCCGACCAATCCCGTAAACCGAAGGCTTCAACACCGCGAAGGGCTCGAGGGTTTGTCATGATTAGTAGTCCAGAAACGATCATAAGATAAATAAAGATGAATGAATTTGAAGCCATTTTCCGATACAGAAAACGTGTTCTTGGTGTGAGTTGACAGGCCCTCTAACAAATAAATAAGAAGTAAAACAATGAGAACGCGGTTTGGTCAATGAATGAAGAGAGATATCTCGTTAATTTTCATTTCATGGTGAGGAAGGAAACATAGCTATGTAGTTAAATTTGTAGTTCGCATGCATTTTCTTATTCGTTTTTTCTGTTTACAATGACTTTTTTAAAAATAAAAATAAATTATCCAAGTTACGACGACGCGTTTTGTTTTGTTTTTTTTATTACATCATGTCTGTCTAAATAATTCGGTCCCAATCTAGATTCGAATTTCTATTTTGTGAGGGATATTCGTATGAACTTTCCGGTCACATAACAGATGTAGTTGAGATTGAGATGAACGTTCGATAAATTTTCGGATTATAAAAAAAAAGAAAAAGAAATGACATGTCTTGTTACTAACAAATAACATTTGATTATTTTCAATAATTGTAGTAAAACATCATCTAATTTCCAAATGAAATAGAAACAATGCAAGATGACACATTATATCAAATCTGAAAATGGAAAATATAACAATGAAGTGACATATAATATAAACAAACATTACATTAGGGTCTCCAATGCATTCTTTAGACCGGATCCGGGGTGTTGCCTATAGGAACCTTGCCTTGCGCCGCCACCGGCGGCTGCCAATCGATGGGCTTAGTCTTGCGTGGAACCGTGTTCTTCATGTAAGGAAGGAAAAGGTTGTAATAATACCCCCGGCGCCTGCCAATCGATGGGCTTAGTCTTGCGTGGAACCGTGTTCTTCATGTAAGGAAGGAAAAGGTTGTAATAATAATGATGATGATCACCATCATCATGGTCATGATGAAGCTGGGAAACTTGGCCAAAGTGCAAGTGCATTAATGGAGCCCTCGATGCTGAGGCCATGTGCCATGAAGGATCATTCAATAACAGAATCAATATGACCGATAAGACGACAATGTGAGAGAGAGAAATACTTCTCATTTTCAGTTCGCCTCGATCTTTGTTTTCTTGCAATAATTGTGAGACTGCTCATCTATATGTATATGTGTATATAGTTGTATGTACACAAATGTGTACGTTCGCATATGTGAACTAGAACTGGTAGTTTAATCAGCAGACTTTTTGGACGGAAGATTTCTTGATGCGGTTTGATTTTGTTAATTATATCAGAAAGTTGGCTACTTGACTTGTCATTATGATCTATTAATTAACTTATTAAATGCATTCTATTTTAAATCTTTTTCACAAAATAAGATTTTTTTTTCAACATATAAGATTCAACTAAAACAAGTTGCGAAAATTAATATTTTGGCAATTTTTCAATAAATGTGAACAAGGGGTTTAGGTGGTCAACGAAAGACATCTCCGAATTATAACATAATATTATAAAATTAATCTACAATTTCCTCGTCCTTTTATTATACAGATCTATTTAAAAATAAATAAGCGTTCGAGATCTTTTTCATTGTAAATCGACATGACTAATATGTTGTTTGTAATTAATTAAGTTTTGATGCCTAAGAATTTTTTTTTCAAGATAAAAAGCTATAATTATGCATTTTTTTTTTATGATTTGACATCTCTTATTTTTGGGAACGATGTGATTAACATTTGATAATCCTTTCTTTCGTAAGTGGGAGAGGAGGGGGTATGAGGCAACCGATAAATGCCGTGACGATTTCAATTGGTATGCCGCTGAATCTCTTGAAATATTGTTGTACGTTTCCGGCATTCGGTTCAGATTCAAGAAAGAATGCAGACATATTATATACATGGTTGCTAGCAAAATAAGTAAATGCAAGAGCGCCAGTTAAATGAAACCCGCCAAATGAAGCGGAGAGTTATAGTGTCGTATACACATCTTTTTTTTTGTTCACAGACCCATCGTCCCCGACTTCGCATCTCCCGATCCCCGTGGACTTTGACTCTCTCCCCGTCTCTCCGCTTCTCCATCGTCTTCCTCTTTTCAACGATTCTCGGATACAACAATGGACGAGGCCCTTCTCGATGACATCATCAATCGGCTTCTGGAGATCCGAGGCCGACCCGGCAAGCAAGTTCAGCTGTCGGAGTCCGAGATCCGACAGCTCTGTACTTACTCCAAAGAAACTTTCTTGAAACAGCCCAATTTGTTGGAGCTCGAAGCCCCCATCAAGATTTGCGGTAATTTCACGTCATACCCCATCTCTGATTTTGCTGGAAATCGTTTCTAGTGGTCTGAATTTCTGGAATTTCAACCTATTTTTTGTTCGAAAGTGGAGTTGTTTCTCTGTATTCCTGACCTTTAGAACCTGACTAGGTTTAGATTTCAGCAACAATCAAACGATTTGCGGTAATTTCACGTCATACCCATCTCTGATTTTGCTGGAAATCGTTTCTCTTTTCCGAATTTGGTCTCAACGATGGATCCTTTCATCTTATGTTATGGGTCCTAAACATTTTTCCGTACAGTTGATGTCGAGTAATCGATTCTGGTGGTCTGAATTTCTGGAGTTTCATCCTATTTTTTGTTTGAAACTGGAGTTGTTTCTCTGTATTCCTGACCTTTATAACCTGACTAGGTTTAGATTTCAGCAACAATTAAACGAATTTCGGTGGCAATTCGGGAATTAGGGTTTGTGTCGTTTGGTGGATGATTTTTCATTATCTGATCTCTGCTTGATTGTGTTGCCATTTCAGCCTTTTGAGTTGTTTAGTTGTCGAATCAGTGACCCAAAAGTTTGAAATTTCACTGATGCCAGTACTGTTTAAACAAATCTTACTTGTCAACTTTGTTAGAATCTATAAGTCCGAGTTCTTGAATGATGTTTGGAGGTGATGTTCTCTGGTTCTACAGCAATGGTGTCGGTCCAGCTAAGACCAGAGCTCGTTTGTCAAGTTTGGTTTATTAGATTGTGAATTCAAGTTTGCTTGTTGAGCATTTTGAATATCAAAGATTCTGTTTTTCTGTTTGTATCTTCATTGGCTTTCTTTGGTAAAGCTTCTGTCTTGCAATTCTACAATGGTGATGCTTCAACCGATACTGAGGATCCATAGATTCAGATGTAAAGTTTTTTGTTGGTTCTCTGTTTAATTTCTTCTCGCGGGCAATTTGTTCATCTACCCTCAAGGTAAATTTTCTTCTGGAACTGGCTACCATTCACGACCATAGATTGATCTCAAGGTTTAGAATGAGAGATTGCTGATTGCGGGGTTCGGTACTTTAACCGAGATGAGAGTGGGAATGATGTGTTCTTGAGGAATCGTATGTTCATTCAGTCAAGATTTTAGGTATTGATACTTCTTTTCTACATAGATTTCATGTGAATTCAACCTCTCTGTTCCATGGAAAGAGCATTCCCTGCTTGGATTCTTTTAAGAATTTTAACCATTTTTTCTGAAGTACTATTTCCTAGATTGCTACTTTTTTGTCTCAATGGTGACTTTATTGGGAGATATTATCAATTGTATGCAGTTGCTGTTGAAAAAAGTGTTGTTCTTTGTTGTTGCTGATGCAAAAAATGCAGTAAAATGGATTGAATTGCTTCGGTATCTTCCCGTTTCCGATACTATTTTCTCGGCACATCGAAGCTTTTTATACTTTTTTGTGGATAACAATACACGGATCCGTTGTGGTAACGCGATGTTTTGTACGGTTCAGGTGATATTCATGGTCAGTATTCAGATCTGCTGAGGCTATTTGAATACGGCGGCTTACCACCGGATGCAAGTTACTTGTTCCTTGGAGATTACGTGGACCGAGGCAAGCAAAGCCTCGAGACCATCTGTCTTCTCCTTGCGTACAAAATAAAATACCCCGAGAATTTCTTCCTTTTGCGCGGAAACCACGAGTGCGCTTCTATAAACCGTATATATGGGTTTTACGACGAGTGCAAGAGAAGGTTTAATGTCAGGCTATGGAAAGTATTCACGGATTGTTTCAACTGCTTACCGGTGGCAGCCCTAATCGATGAAAAAATTCTGTGTATGCACGGTGGGCTCTCGCCTGACCTTCAAAATTTGGATCAGATTAGAAACATGCATCGCCCGACCGATGTGCCAGACACGGGTTTGCTGTGCGATCTGCTTTGGTCCGACCCGAGTAAAGATATTCAAGGATGGGGGATGAATGATAGGGGAGTTTCCTACACATTTGGAGCCGATAAAGTTGCCGAGTTTCTCGAGAAGCACGACTTGGATCTCATCTGCCGTGCACATCAGGTATGATATACTGTCTTAGGGCCCGACCAGTTGTCACGCAATCGCCTGCAAACATTGCATTTGCGACTTCTGACGGTTGCAAGCGATTGAAAAATTAATTGGTTTAATCGGCAACAAAAAATGAGAAATATAATTGCAGATCTCCACCTGCGTAGCGATTTGTGGTGTTTTACTAAAAAGACTAAAATACCCACACTGTTAAACAATTGTATAATGTCCCGTGTATTTTTTTGGACACCAAATCGCAATCGCAATCAACTATAATTAATCAACCATATAACCGGTCCAATCCTTAGTATGGGCGTTTAGATTGTTGCAGCTACATCACAATCTTACGTGTGTGACCTGAAATCACCGCTCTAAAATACATGAACACATTCATCTCTCAATCAGTGCATGATTCTTTGGTATCAGCTTTCATTATTTCATTTCGATATTTTGTCGCTGCAGGTTGTGGAGGACGGGTATGAGTTCTTCGCAAACCGACAACTTGTGACGATATTCTCCGCGCCTAACTACTGCGGAGAGTTTGACAATGCAGGCGCTATAATGAGCATCGACGACACCCTTATGTGTTCATTCCAAATCTTGAAGCCCGCCAATAAGAAACCCGAGTTCGGATTCGGGACCAAAGGCAGTAACCCATCAATGGGTCTTAACAACGTCTTTGGAAGCTCAGCCACTGTAAAACCAGGCGGTTCGCCCGCTGGTATCAAGGTTAGTAAAAGGGAACTGTTTTCCAAAGAACAGTTTTGTTCATGGGCATGCCGAAAGTTGTGATTTTTTCCGTTAAATGTTCTCGTATCTCGATTGATTTCAACGGGAAAAAGCCATATAAATAGCAAAGATTGAGTCTTTTCAATGCATAATGTTTTGCACTCTTTATTTCCATATCCTCTCCTTGCATCTAGTGTGAAAGCCGAACTTATTTCAGGGTTTAGGGGTTAGAGTTGAGGGACGATTTACTGAGCCAAGTGCCGGTTTTTATTCTCGGGATTGTACTACACTGATGATTCAGTTCACAGCTGACCCTTTTCTTCGCCCGGCCCGTTAATGCTTGCCCCGGGATTGTTTCAAAGAATTCCGCAATGAATCTAACCGACAGGTTCACGTTTTCTCTTGCAGCCGTTCCTTGGAGCAAAGGGATGAAATTTAAGAGAGAGACTCCACAGTCCACAGTCGCCATTGAAGACAAAGCCGAGGTTTTTTTTTTTCCTTCACTGATTAGTACAGATAATCTTTGTATATGTGTATGTATTTGCCTGTTTTCAGAAACCGTAGAAATGGATATAACGAAAAGAGTTGGTATTGTCTTCTTCCAAAAAAAAAAAGTGAGAATCTTCAGTAAGAGAAACAGCGAGTCTCAACTCGAAGTCGTCTCCCTTCCTCCTCCTTCGGAGATGAACCTGGTAAGTATGGTTTTACTCTTCGCTAATATATTTGGACTGAACTAAATGGAACCCAAATAACTATATTTAAATCGAGTACCAAATTGATTGAAAAAAAATGAAAATTAAATTTGCTTACAAAATGAATATATTTTTTTTAATAAACTTCGAATAGAGAATGATTCAAAATAAGTTGGACAGTTTGGAATAAATATATAGATAATGGTATTAATTCCTAAAATTGAACAGTGTAGAACATCCATTGAAAATTGAACAGCGAACAATGTAGGAGGATTAGTACTTCGAAATCCGCATTTTAAATATCTTGGTTCAATTCTTTAAAGGGATGGAGGTTGTAACGAAGATGTTAGTCATAAGATAAAAACAGGATGGATGAAATGGAGGCAAGCCCCACGAGGGTCTTTTGCGATCGTAAAGTTCCCATACAGTTGAAAAGAAAATTCTACCGTACAGCCATTACACCGGCATTGATGTATGGTAGTGAGTGTTGGCCGGCAAAAAGACAACATGTGTCCAAAATGTGTGTGGTCGAGATGAGGATGTTGCGATGGATACGCGGACATACACGGATGGATAGGATCCGGAACGAGAGTATTAGAGAGAAATTAGGAGTCGTAACCATAGAAGAAAAATTACGGGAATGGCGTTTAAGATGGTTTGAACATGTAAAACGTAGACCGTTCGACATTCCGGTTAGAAAAGTAGAGAGTATAAAGATAGAAGTGAAGAAACGAGTAAGGGATAGGCTAGACTTACTTGGGAATGAATCATTAGGAACGATTTGGATCTGTTGTGAATCTCGGAGGATATGACACAAAATCGAAATGAGTGAAAAAGAAGAATTCATGTGGTCGACCACAAATAAATTTGGAATTAAAGTGATGTTGATGTTGATGTTGAATAGTTGCTATATGTTTCTGAAATAATATATACTAAAATGGAAACTGTATATCTGAAATCAAAGCATACAAAAGTTAAAAAAAATTCACAAAAGGAAATTGTTTTTCATGAAAAAAAAAAAAAGAAGAAGAAAAGAGATGTCGTGACGTGTCTATTCGGATGCTTAGGCCATTCCATCTAAGAGTTCAAAAGACCACTTCTCCTCCGATGCATACATTTCAACTAAAATCTCGAAATTTCGCTTTTCTCTGAACCACAAGATTAAAAAAAATTAAGGGAATATACCATTATATAAAATTAATAAATTTTTGTGTTAGTTTTCTGTTTTTATCATATTATCGATACCTGATAATCATTTTTTTCTTCATAATATTTGATTAATAATTCCTAAAAATAATAATAATATTCTTTAATAGCACATAGAAAAATCATAAATTCAAATACAAAGTTAATACTTTCATGATTGGCACATAAAAAATCATAAATTCAAAAACAATATTTTTATTAAAAATAAATTGTAAGAGAAAAATGATTAAAAGGATTAAAAAAATTGGGTTAAGCTAATATCAATACTATTTAGAATAATATATATTCGAGAATAAATTTATTTTAAATGACATAACTCGTACAACTTAAAATTCAAGGCAAACTTAAAAAATACACAACTTGATCTATAACTTTTTACTTGGACAAAATATTTCAAAAAACTTTCTTATTTTTATTTTTATTTTTGTGTTTAGTTAAAAATCGATATCAATTAGGTTTTTTGTCCAAAGTCTTTCTCTTGTTAATTTTTTCGTTCAAATAAAATATCAACTTCTTCCCATTAATTTTTGTTTTTTTTTTCCTTTATTGTTTTGTGATGTATTATCATATTATATGTAGAGGCTGATATCCCAAGAAAAGTAAGATAGCTTATCAACCACCACGTATAATTCCTTTTGTACGGTCCATTGACTTTTTATTCCAAGTCGCCGACAGAACACCGTCTTTGTGGGTCCCACATAAGCTCTGCGTCTTGCGAGACAAGTCAGATACGGTGATTCTTATTATTTTTGTCAAAAGATCCTTATTTTTTTAGTGGAATATTTAATTTTAATTTATTCTCGTTTTTTGTGCTTTTAGGTATTCTTTGGCATCAAATAGAATATTTAAATAAAAAATAAAAGGAGACCAGAAGTTAAATACATCAGTAATTTAGAAGTATCGTTGTAGTTAAAGACTTTTTTTTTATTACATGTGAATTATCTATTCGGATCTTAGATCGAGAAGACATAGACGGAACTCAAGCAGGATGGTTACAAGCTATATATATCTAACATAGTTTAAATCAAATTCTAGATAACTTTTTATATAAAAAATTTATTTAATTGTTTGAAAATAATTGTTTGTTTCGATGGGAAAAAAATGTTGCCGTTTCACACAAAAAAATGTTTTGCCCCTTTCCCATGCTCAAATGATGTAACGTGGTTTACTGATTTTCCTTCTTGATTCTTTTGGTTTAACTATCTTTTTCTAAACCCATTTTCTTGAAATTTTTTTTTTAATTTTATAATCAGAGTTGAATGACTTAGTCTATGTTTGGCGGCTTTTGCCGAACTTAAATAAGTTAATTATAAAAAATTCTTAGTTTATGGGTTATGATTATAGAGTGAAATTAAAATAAATAATAAGTTTTTTTAATTTGATAAAAATTATACTGGATAATAATAATAATTATTATTATTATATAAAAATTCTAATATTACAGACTCTATAATTATTTACAGAGTTTTACAAAATATAACAAATTCGGCCGACATTATTCAAAAGTTGATTAATCAAATCAATAATAAAATTGAAAAGACATCAAACAGCAACGAGTTTTTGGTCAATCACTAAACCAAACTCATGTTTCATACTTTATTCACACGGATTCTGTGTTGGCGAATGCTATTCTATAAGCCAAATTTCTTATTTTTTATTTCGGAACCATATAATCTAATTGGTTTCGAAATAAAAATATACATAAACAATAAAGTACATATATAAGTCAATTAAAAATTATTCTTGGAACACTAGCTAACATGCACATGGGAGGCGGTGTTGGAAATAGTTCTTATAAGTTGTGACGCTTTAAATGTAACTTTGCTTATTACGTTGACCAGAATATGAATTTCCCTTCCCATGTGGCTTAGCTTTACGAAAAGACAAAACAAGACCTGATTGGTCTGAATCATTTCTGTTTTTTTTAAAAAAAATTATGATAGATTTTTGCAGGATATACAATACTTTTCAATATAAATTCGATTTATACTAAATATCAATTTCCTAAAACTCTTTTGTTTTTACGTGTCTATGAAAATCTAGTCTAATATGTTTTTACTTTATATTTTACTTGAATGTTGCTATTTATTGTTCACATTCTGGAATATTTTTATTTAAGAAATTGGAATAATCGTCTTGGTTTCTCTACGGGAGAAATGTATTAGCTAAACAAATAAAAGTCTTATTCAAGAGTCTTGTATTGTATTCGAGCTCACATAGAACTAAAATCTTATTTTTTTACATTCTATATATTTTAATATATTAAGTCGAACTATAATCACTCTTTGATAAGTTAAATGTTAGAATCAAAACACCTTTTTTTCTGTTATGTTATGAATAACGAGATTTAGGGTAACATGATTCGAAGTTTTCCATGCACGTGTGTTTAATATGTTTTTAATTTAGTTTTGGTCTTCAGTATTTTTTTTAATAATCCGAAAGTTTAACCAAATTTTGATTCAATTATATTTTTTAGAAAATCGAAAAAAATTATATAAATATTCTACCTCCAAATGAAAACTCGAATTTGGATTGGAGAATAGTTTTACTCTCTTTTTTATGATTTGAGCTACTCAATCTTAGGTTAGTGTTCAATATTATATTTTTTTTCATAAGATATCCTTTAGATTCTTGAAAATATATATCGGCAGCATTCAATTATTTCATTTTAAAATCCATAAGGATATCTTATGAAAAATATAATACAGAAGAAAAAAAACAAAAATACAAACTCCCTCGGATCACATGGGTGGGCCCTTTCTGTGTCTCACCTTTTGGATGTTGAAGAACATTTGTTTTGTTTCGAGATATTCTTATTTCATATGATCCCGAAATTGTAAAATAATAAAATTGGAGCAGACATAAGATTCCGTTTCGCTCTTAGCGTTAATTATTTTAAAATTATATTTGTTCAATATAGGTTATGTTTATTTTTTATTTGGATTTAGTTTAAACATCTGCAAAAAAAAATATGTTCATAAAAAATAAATATTCAGTTTTTAAATTAAATTAAATTTAAATATCAGTTAGGACAAAAATTATGAAATTATTTAGATTGTTTTCTACCCGAAATTTGTATAAAATTTGCATTTCTCATTTTAAAAGATTAATTGAAGGAAATTAAGGATATGTTTTCTAAAAAAAATATTTTATTCTTGAAAAAGAAAAAGAAATAAAGAGTAGTACAACAAAGATCTTTGCTTTCTCTATTCTTTTTACTCACCCAAAAAAGGAGCAAAAAAAACAACCGAACTAATAAAAGGCGGAGAAAGACCGGAATCCTCTGTTCTACGGCCTATATTAACCTTACGTACACCCTCAACCCAACAAAAAAAAAAGGGAAAAAACTAAAGAAGCCGCTTTCTCCAGCAGAGTCTTCGTCTTCTTCCATAAACTCTTCTCTTCTCTTCCTTTTTTCATTTTTTTTTTCTCTCGATAAGCTATTTACATAGCAAGACGAAAAGATAACTTATCGAGACGAGACTTTATTTATTTATTTATTTATTTCTCTTTTTTTTTTTAAATAACCTGTCTTAGGATTAGATGAAGTTTTCCTCTACTTCCGCTGCTCCTGCGTTTACAATCCATGGATGCCCTGCCACAATCACAGGATTTTGTATGTTACTAACCCATGAAAATCAAAATATTCAGCAAAAAGGAACATAACAGCGTAACATAGTTTCAGATTCATCAGAAAAATATTCAAATGGGGATCCATGAGAAGGGCACTGTTTTGAATTTTCAGTTCCAACAGTGGAGAGGAACTTGCAATGAACGCAGATGGATTAGGGTTTCACTTTCTTTTTAGGGTTTCGAAGAAAGGGAACAAACATGGGTATAGATGGGAAATAATTCCCCCTATTCTGAATATTTCAGACAATTTCAACAAGAAAACAGTGCACAAGATCCAGATCTGGGAAATTAGGGGAAAAAATCCACGCAGAATCCAAAAAAGATTGCGACTTTGCACCGAATACTGAAACCCGGATGAGAAAATTTCATCAAAAACCCAATCGAGAAAATTCAGGCAAACCCCGGATGAGAAGTTTCCAGACGAGAAATCATAGAGAAGAAACTTACTCAGTGCTTGTTCTGCTGAAAATCTCCGAGAAACATCTCTGCAGATCATCTTCCTCAACAAATCCTTCGCCGCAGAGGAAACTCCCAGGAAAATCTTTGGAGGAAAACGGAGACTCCGGCGGATCACGGCCTCGAAGATCTCCTCCGCCGTCTCTCCGTAGAATGGAGGAGTTCCGGCGAGCATAGTGTAGAGAACGACGCCGACGCTCCAAACGTCGACTTTCTCGGCGTACGGAGTCGCCCTCAAAACCTCCGGCGCCACGTAATACGGCGTGCCCACGACGCCTACGGTGGTCTCGTCCTCACCCAACCAAATCCCAGACCCAAAATCGCAGATCTTGACGGCGTTCTTTCGCAGATCGACCAGAATATTCTCCGGCTTGATGTCCCTGTGAACGACGCCGTGCCGGTGACAATGCGACACGGCGGAGAGGATCTGCTTCGCGTACGACGCCGTTTGGGCCTCGGAGAAAGTGCCAGAGGAGACCAAGCGATCGTAGACGGTAACCGTCGGGTCGACGAGCTCCATGACAATGGAGACGGAATCGATGGTGTCGATGAATTCGTGGATTTTAACGATATTTGGGTGCGGAGGTAACAGGGCCATGAGCTTGGGCTCGCTGTCTATGCAAGCGCGGTCAAGCGCGTCGTCGGAGAGTGATGCCTTGTGGATGGTCTTGCAGGCGAAGAACTCTCCGGTCAACGGCGCGTACACGCGCGTGACAGTGCCGAAGCGCCCACGACCGACTTCTTCGCAGGTCTGGTACTTGTCGCTGAGTGCTTGGGCGCAGGTCATGTCTTATGTTTTTCTTTGGTGTGTGTTAAGGAACTGAAGAAGTTGGTGGTGTGGGGATTCTTATAGAGAACAAAAATTTATGGGAATCCAAATAGGCGAAGGATAAGGAGATAATATATCGGAATATTCGGTTTGGTGCTATCAGGTTTCCAAAGATTTGGTAGGTTTTTTTTTTATCTGTTATGGTTTTTCTTAATCTGTATTCAATATTTAATTTAATTTTGATACGTTGTCACATGAATATTTTGCATACTTCCGAATATTTTTTTATGTAAAAAAATCATGAATTTACTACTTTATCGTTATTTTTTTATTTTTATCTACAGTAAATGTTTTCCTATTTCGATATTTACACACAGTAATTCGAATTAAATATCAGGCGTATAAATAAAAGTTAAATAAAAGTATGATATACGTACAACGGTAATTTAATTTAGTTTTAATTTATTTTTTTAATAATTCTATATAACTAATAGTAATATTTATTTTGTAAGAAGATGTCATAAATTGTAGAGCCATTTTCCGTTATACGATTTCACTTGTTAAAAGAGGACCATTGGTATGTAAGACATCGGTTATGCAGCTAACAATTTTTTTTTAACATTGCAGTAATATTATAAGCAGAGTCTGCTATCCCAAGAAATCCAGATAGCTTATCACAACGCTACATATATTTCCGTTCGTACGGTCCACTGACATCCTTGTGGGTCCCACACGGGATCTAGATATAAAATTCTGCATTTACTTCTCCTCGCAACTTCCCCAAGTTTCGCAGTGTTACAAGACAAGTCGTATACGATTATTCTTCTGTTTTTTTTAGTGGAGTATTAACTTTTATTTATTATCGTGAAATTTGAGATAGTTTTGAGCTTTTTAGTATGATTCTTTTGGTTTTTACATAGAAGATTAAAATATAAAGAAATAAAATAATGTGACCAAACGTTCAAATTAATACATTAGTAATTTAGAAGTACTTTTGTAGTTAATGAGATTAATCAGATGCATATGAATTTATATATATTCAAATCTTAGACACCGAGACGTAGACGAAATTTAAAGTAGAATATTGAGTTGTATTGTTCCTTTTGTTTTTAATCAAGTCACATATATAAGTCAAATTATTATATTCTCTTTAATATAGAACTATTTGTTATTGTTTGATATAAAATTATGTTTGCCTTAATCGGAAAAAACATTTTCGTGAAACTATTTTTTTTATTTTAATCAAACTTGAATGAATTGGCTAGTTTTTGCCTAATTTCCTAAATGAATCAACTATAAAATAATCTTCATTTTTATCATTTATAATGGACCAATTAAATAAATAATTTAGTTTTAAAATAAAATTCCTATATAATAAAAAAATCAAGTATACAAGTAATACAATATGAAATTTTAGTATTATATAATCTAGACATAATTCCGAGTAATCCCACACAAATTTTACAAACTATAACAAAATCTCCCAACTCTGTTCAAAGTTGATTAATCAAATTAATAATTGTATGAGACATCAAGAGAAGAGAGTGTTTGGTCAACTTCTAAACCAAACTCATGTTTCATGTTTTATATACACGGAATTTGTGTTGGCAAATTCTAGTCTATAAGCTATTTTTTTTTTGTTTTCTCAAAATTATCTAGTGCATTTTATAGTTCTTATTTTATTTGCTGCTAAATAACGTATTATATAGTTTAATTTTGTCTTCAAATACAAAATATACATAAACAAGAAAGTTTATATATATAAGTAAATTAAAGTTCTTATGATGGAATCTATTATTCTTGGAACTCACGCTCGCATGTGGATGAACATTACAATGAAGTCAAAGACAATTAAAAATAAATTATATTATTTCAATTATCTTGATACAAAAAAATCGATGGTTCAAAATATCATCTGCGTTAATTCACTACAAAAAGTTTTCAAAAGTTATTTATCGATATACAATTAATTCTTCTTAGTAGAATTACAAATTTTACATTTTTAAAAAGTTTTCTGTAAATTCATTATTAGTAGAGGGATTGTTTGAATTTATTGAATATGATTGAAAGTGGTAGTATATTTTATCTTGTATTTTCTTTTTGGAAATATAAAAAATAATATTTTTTATATTTGAGAAAATGATATTCATATTTTGTCCATGGTGATACATGTGAAAAGTACTTAATTACTGCTTATTAAGTAGTCTACTTGTTCATTTAAGATGAAAGAAAAATGTGACCATCAATAGTAAAGTATAAATGGTATTTTCCGGGGGAGAGATCCACAAATTAAAATTTTTTTTTCTACAAATCCGGTCAAAAAAGATAGATTAAAAGTTTAACATCTTTTTTCAATTAATTTTTTTTTAAATAAAAATTTTAAATAAAAACTCAGATAGTGTCCATATATAAAATTGCTGTTAGTCCATTTAGAGTACCATTTAATGAAATTATTTTGTATTTTTTAAGTTATTAGTCGGGGTAAAAGTTCTGAATTTCTTTAGACGGTTTTCCTCCTGAATGTATATTGAAATTTGAGTGTAATAATTTAAATTTTAAAAGAGTAATTGTAGGCAAGTTAATGAAAATAAGGATTATATTTTTACAAAACTTAAAATATATTATTTATGAACAGTATGCAATAAAATAAAGAGTTGTAACAACTAGAAAATAAGGGTTCTATTTTTACGAAAAAAATAAATATATTATTTATAAAATAAAATAAAGAGTTGTAACAACTAAAAAATAAAGATTATATTTTTACAAAAATTAAAATATATTATTTATAAAGACTATACAATAAAATAAAGAGAGAAATAAGAATTATATTTTTACAAAAAAAATTAAAATATATTATTTAAAAATGAAATAAAGAGTTGTAACAACTAGAAAATAAAGATTATATTTTTACAAAAAATTAAAATATATTATTTATGAACATAAAGAGTTGTAACAACTAGTACTTTGTTTTCTCTCTTTCTATTACTCACCCAAAAAAGGAGTAAAAAAAAGGAAACCCATAAAAGGTGGGGAAAGACCCGAATCCTCTGTTCTACGGCCTACTTCAACTCAGAAGAAAAGAAATCCCCGAGCCAAAGCTCCCGTGAACTTCCGGATTAGACGAAGGTTTGCTCTATTTCCGCTGCTCCTGCATTTACAATCCACGGATGCCCTGCCAAAATCACAGAACATTTCATATATTACAAACCCATAAAAATCAAAATATTCGGCAAAAAGGAACATAACAACATATTATAGTTTCAGATTCATCAGAAAAAAAAAATACAATGGGGATTATGAGGTTTTGACTCTTCAGATCCAACAGTGGAGAGGAACTTGCAATGAACGCATGCAGATTTTGGGTCGAAGAAAGGAAACAAACATGGATACAGATGGGAAATAATCTCGCGTATTCTGAATGTTTCAGACAGATCTGGGATATTAGGAAAACAATTTCAACGCAGAATCCAAAAAAGATTCTGACTTTGCACCGAATACTGAAACCCGAACGAGAAAATTCAGGCAAACCCCGGATGAGAAGTTTCCAGACGAGAAATCATAGAGAAGAAACTTACTCAGTGCTTGTTCTGCTGAAAATCTCCGAGAAACATCTCTGCAGATCGTCTTCCTCAAAAAATCCTTTGCCGCAGAGGAAACTCCCCGGAAAATCTTCGGAGGAAACCGGAGACTCCGGCGGATCACAGCCTCGAAGATCTCCTCCGCCGTCTCTCCGTAGAATGGAGGAGTTCCGGAGAGCATAGTGTAGAGAACGACGCCGACGCTCCAAACGTCGATTTTCTCGGCGTACGGAGTCGCCCTCAAAACCTCCGGCGCCACGTAATACGGCGTGCCCACGACGCCTACGGTGGTCTCGCCCTCACCCAACCAAATCCCAGACCCAAAATCGCAGATCTTGACGGCGTCCTTTCGCAGATCGACCAGAATATTCTCCGGCTTGATGTCCCTGTGAACGACGCCGTGCCGGTGACAATGCGACACGGCGGAGAGAATCTGCTTCGCGTACGACGCCGTTTGGGCCTCGGAGAAAGTGCCAGAGGAGACCAAGCGATCGTAGACGGTGACCGTCGGATCGACGAGCTCCATGACAATGGAGAGGGAATCGATGGTGTCGATGAATTCGTGGATCTTAACGATGTTTGGGTGCGGAGGTAACAGAGCCATGAGCTTGGGCTCGCTGTCTATGCACGCGCGGTCAAGCGCGTCGTCGGAGAGTGATGCCTTGTGGATGGTCTTGCAGGCGAAGAACTCTCCGGTCGACGGCGCGTACACGCGCGTGACAGTGCCGAAGCGCCCACGACCGACTTCTTCGCAGGTCTGATACTTGTCGCTGAGTGATTGGGCGCAGGTCATGTCTTATGTTTTTCTTTGGTGTGTGTTAAGGAACTGAAGAAGTTGGTGGTGTGGGGACTTTTATAGAGAAAAAAATTTATGGGAATCCAAGTAGGCGAAGGATAAGGAGATAACATATCGGAATATTCGGTTTCCAAAGATTCGGTAGTTTTTTCTGTTATATTTTTCCTTAATTCAGTATTTAATTTAATTTTGTTATTTTGTCACGTAAATATTTTGCATTCTTTTAATTTAAAATGTTCACGGGATTACTATTCTATGACTCCTTTTTATTTGTTTTTCTATCAGCAGTAAAATATTTTTTTTATCCATTTCAATATTTTAGACACAGTGATAATTCGAATAAAGCAATTAAGATATTAAGAAATTAAATATTAAAATAATACAAATATGATATTTCGAAAGTAAATCTTATCTTAATCAATACAGGTGTTATAGAGAATATGATGCAAGAACGAAAATCCACCTCTAAATATTTATGTGCGTTATAAGGTATTTAAGATTCCTCATTATGTTTTACCATATTTTTCATAACATGATCGATCCTTTACTTACTTTAAAGATAAAATAATAAAAATAATTAAATTTTATCTGTTAACTAATTTACACCTATTTTTTTTGTTTTTACTAAAAATATCCAGATTATAACTAAGAAAATAATGAATATATAACATAATAAAATTAATTATTTTTTTACTTTTTCATATTTCAAATTTCAGATTCTTTCTATGAATATTATCTTTATAGTAAATATTTCTAAATATATTTTTCTTTAGTTTGACTTTGCTCTTAAGACTTAGTCAATCGCCCTTCTAAATTTTAAGGTTGAATTATAACATATCAATCCATTTTTTCGTAATAATAAATATTATTTTTTAAAAAAAATATTCAAAATGTTACGAAATATTAAATTAAATTAAATAGTTATTTTCCTGAAAAAGGAAATCGAAATAAAACTTATTTTAATTGTAATTTTTTTTGTTACGTTGAATAATATTATAATTTATGTTATCTTCGCGCTGCCGGTAAAATTATTTGAGGAATTGTTATTCCATGTAGTTCCCAACTCTGGTAAGATGCATTGTTGGAAAATTGAAACCCAGAAATAACTACTAATGTATTATATATTTCGCATAACAATTTTATATTTCAAAATGTATCATTAGTGTGATAATTTTATTAACAACAACTATTTATATTTTGTACAAATTGTTTATCTAATTTTAAGTTAGCCTAAAAAATGAAATATCCATCGATAAATATAATGTCATAAAATCATAAGGAGTTCTTTTTTCTCCTCGAAGATTGTTGGGAAAATTACGTATATTACAATAAAACTACGTGATTAAGATATACAATTTCGAGAACTAACTCTAATATTGTTATTAAAACCGACATTCGAATTATATGTGATATATCATAAAAGGCCCAAACAAAAATCAATAATTTACCATAAAAGATTAAAGAAAAACGTCATAATAATCTTTAAAAGAATAAAAAAATTCATAATTTATTGTTTGTTAAAATTCAATAGTTTAAGATAAATAGTGAGTCATCAACTTGACACGAGAAAAAAAATTAAATAGTTAGATAATTAAAAAGTAATACGAATGTTAATCCCATTACTTTATGCAAGTTTATCCAATTAAGGACGTTACGTTTCCAATGATCCACATTGTAATCATTACTTCTCCACCTTTAATGCTTTCAAGTTTCAACCATATAATCAATGGTAATTAATGAGATTGGTGCCGGAAAGACATCTTTATAACATTCTATGGGAGTTTTGAAATACGTTTAAATTGGAATTTAAAAAGTTTATAACTGTTGTTTAGAACAATTAGTAATATATATGTTCACTATAATAATGAATTCAAAATTTTCTATCAGATTGTTGTACAATATTAGATGAGATCTTGTTGAATTTGGTTAGAGGATAAATAGAGTTTATATAATACTGGATTTTATATATTTTTATTGTTTAATTTAATTTAGATGTATTTATTTATAGAGGTAATAAGAATATATTATTAATGTATTTTTATTTCTATATCTTATAATTCTAAATTCCGAATAATGAAAAATATGTAATAATATCATTCTCCAATCTCTAAGAAGATAGTATAGACTAGGTGCGGACACTGATCAGATATCCGAGATTTTTAGAGTATCCGAATTCGAACCTGACGAGTTATTTATTTCAAAATTCAAATTCGAACCCGAATTTTCAGGTATCCGAACCGACTTAATCCGTGAGACAATTTTCGGATACGCGCAGATATCTGAACCCCATAGGTTTAAGCAAATTTTAATTAAAAATTCTCAAATTTATATATTTTATACAAATAAAATATAAAATTAATGATAAATATTTATATTAAAAATAAATAGATTATAAAATGATAATTTTTGTATAAATAAATATAAAAATAATTAAGTATTAATAGATACATTTGTAATTTTGTAATAATTTAAAAGTATAGTATTTATTTTTTTAACTATTCGGGTAATCGCGGATAACTAACCGACCCAAAATACAAACCCAAACCCGAACCCGAACCTAAATTTCGGATTTTAAACATATTAAAATCTGATCTCTATCTCGTACCGCGGATATCTAAACTTCGGATACCCGACTTTTAAGTCGGGACGGATATCCGAAATTCGGATAATTTTGACTGTAGACTATCGTTATCATCTCCCTTAGTTTTCTCGCGTACTCTTTTGCAGTTGATCATCGTCATAACTAATCTCTAATTGCAAGTTTTTTTTTCTGTAAAATATAGGGAAAATCTAATTAAAGAATCCAAAATTTTCAATTTTAACAAATTAACATTGAACAATTTTTTTTATATAAATAAACTTTCAATTATCAAATTCTATAAAAGAAATATTGTTAAAAAATCATATCTTAATGACGTGGCGTGATGATTTGCTCACGTGGTTTGGTCGCATGGTGACGTGACGAGTATTGACCACCGTGGACTGACACGAAAAAAAGGTAATTAAAAAAAAGACGAGTTTCGGTTTTTCATAAACCAGAAATCATAAACTGAAAATCAAACCGGTTTGATTTGAGTTCCAAACACGAAAACCCTAGATCCCGTTTGAACCCCAACTCGAAAAATCCCAGAATTCCGCTTTAGACAACAAAATTCTCAGAGTTAATGTTGAAAACCCACCAGAAATAGGAACAAAATTCGGAGAAATCACGGTGTTTATCGAAATACCCAGAAAAAAAAAAAAGATAAAATCTTTGCAATCCTTTCCTCTTCCTAAAACCCCACAAAAACCATACTGAGATTAGGGTTTTGAACATAAACTGATTCACAACACAACCCAGGAAGAACACGATTTATTGGTAAAGAGAATCCACTTCACATGCGCTGAGACAGATCGAACAGTAAAGTAAATGAATGAAGGCTCTGTTTTAGCTCTTTCCGATGATTTTCTCGGATACTTGAAAGAGACCCAGAGGACGAGTTTGTGTTGACAGGAAACTTCGGTTTTTAATGAACCAGAAATCAAACGGTTTGATTTCCGGTTTATTAAAACCGAAATTCTGTTTTTTTTTAATTATTATTTTTATGTCGCAGGTGATAACATGTCAGAGGGGTGATCAACCTTTCACTTGCCACGTAAGCACACCCGCAATCGATTTGAGCAAATCAGCTCTCCACGTCATCAAATAAAGGCTTTTTTTGGGACAAGATTTAAGAGTATAAACATATTTTTTTATAAATTATATTAGTTGAATTGAAGGTTTATTTTCCAAAAGAAAAATAGTTCTGTTATTAAATTTGTTAAAATGGAAAAGATTATGTACGTGTGTATATATATACGTACATATGTACGTGTGTATATGTGTGTGAACCCGACCCGACATAACTGGATCTGGATCCGGATCCGGATCCGTCTTCTGAAAAAAATCCTAAAACCCGCAAGCGGTAAAACATTGCAATTTTGGCGAAGCTCAGCTGAAAGGCTAGGGTTTCTCTCTCTGTCGCCGTTGTCGTATCTTGCTTCGTGATCTCAAATCCTTGGGAAGAGATTTACAGGCTAGGAGTTTTGTATCCAGTTGTCAATTATCTTCAGAGTAATTCTTCTCTTGTTGTTTGTAAACCCTAAATCTTGGGATTTTGTGGCTTTCGCTTGCTTGTCTCTGTCTACCATTGTCGTTCGCCTCGTCTTCTCCTTCTTCATTGGTCTTCGAACCCTAGCATTGGATTGTTTAGTTGATTTCAAAAAGTTCAGCAAAAATGAGGATTATGATAAAGGGAGGCGTGTGGAAGAACACGGAGGATGAGATCCTCAAAGCGGCGGTGATGAAATATGGGAAGAACCAGTGGGCTCGGATCTCATCTCTTCTTGTTCGCAAGTCGGCCAAGCAGTGCAAAGCTCGCTGGTACGAGTGGCTCGATCCTTCAATAAAAAAGGTACTGTTTTTAATCACTATCTCATTCTTTCCGAGTGTTTTTCTGTGTTGGATGAGAACTTGGATCAGTGAAACAAGGACAGAACTTGGAAATTTGTGGTTCTTATGAACTAGTTTTGTGGTCATTGCATCTCAAGTCGCACTTGATGAAGGAGGTTGGGCTTAGTTGGTGCTCCGGAGTCGGGATTATTTTAGGGGCTTTAGTCATTGTTCATTAGGCCCTTCAGATTTTATCCAAGTTGCAGATAGTCTATTCGTTTACTGAGAGTAGCTAAAGATGTGTGCGAAACTTTGTAGTTGATTGGTGGTTTTTTGAATGAGCTTTTGTTACCTGATGTGTACTTGACATTGCGCTTGATAGGAGGAGAATAAGTTTAGTATTACTTGAATCGCGTCAGGTGCTTTAGTCATTTGGTCCTTCAGCTTGTACCTGAATCATAGACAGTGGATTTCATGAGAATAGAGGCGAAAATCATGTAATTTATAGATATATATTCCTGCATTCAAATAATTAAAATGCCCGGAGTGGAGCTTTGAGGTTGATAGATTGTTTTCGAGCTAGTTGTTAGCTTTTTAGTGTTTGGAGTGATGAGTCATATTAGGGGCTTTATTCATTATGCCTTTCAGTTTTTACCCAAGTCGTGGGCACTAAATTCGTTATATTTTCACATGCGAGTCCAGCATCTGTTTGTGTGTTTTGAGTTGTTTCTCCTTTGAATTGTTATGAAATTGTAGGTCTTTCGAGTATCATGTCTTTGAAGGAGACTGATGCATTTCTATTTTTATAGACTGAATGGACCAGAGAAGAAGATGAGAAGCTTCTTCATCTTGCAAAGCTTATGCCCACTCAGTGGAGAACTATTGCTCCTATTGTTGGTCGTACACCGTCTCAGTGTCTCGAGCGCTATGAGAAGCTCCTTGATGCAGCATGTGCAAAGGATGAGAATTATGAAGCATCAGATGATCCACGAAAATTACGACCAGGTGAGATTGATCCGAATCCAGAGTCAAAACCTGCACGTCCGGATCCTGTCGATATGGACGAAGATGAAAAGGAAATGCTTTCTGAAGCAAGAGCTCGACTGGCCAACACCAGGGGGAAGAAGGCTAAAAGAAAAGCAAGGGAAAAGCAACTTGAGGAAGCACGGAGACTGGCTTCTCTGCAAAAGAGACGAGAATTAAAGGCGGCTGGAATTGATATAAGGCAAAGGAAACGGAAAAGAAAGGGAATTGACTATAATACTGAAATTCCTTTTGAGAAGAGGGCACCTCCTGGATTTTACGATACTGCTCATGAAGATAGACCTGCTGACCAAGTAAAGTTCCCCACCACCATTGAAGATCTTGAAGGAAAAAGAAGAGCTGATGTGGAAGCTCAATTACGTAAACAAGATATTGCAAGGAATAAAATTGCTCAGAGACAGGACGCTCCAGCAGCTATATTGCAAGCTAACAAGCTGAATGACCCAGAGGCTGTTAGGAAGAGATCAAAGCTGATGTTGCCGCCACCACAGATTTCAGACCATGAACTAGAGGAGATTGCAAAGATGGGTTACACCAGTGAGCTTCTTGCCGAGAATGAGGAGCTGACAGAAGGTAGTGCTGCAACTCGTGCCCTTCTGGCAAATTACTCACAAACTCCAAGGCAAGGAATGACGCCTATGAGAACGCCTCAAAGAACTCCTGCTGGCAAAGGTGATGCTATCATGATGGAAGCAGAAAATCTGGCTAGGCTAAGAGAATCTCAGACGCCTTTGCTAGGAGGAGAGAACCCTGAGTTGCATCCTTCTGACTTTTCTGGGGTCACTCCGAGGAAGAAGGAGATTCAAACGCCTAATCCAATGTTGACTCCTTCCATGACTCCCGGTGGTGCTGGTCTTACACCTAGAATTGGCATGACACCATCAAGGGATGGCTCGTCTTTTGCTATGACACCTAAAGGAACTCCATTCAGAGATGAACTTCACATAAATGAAGACATGGATATACTCGAAAATGCAAAACTTGAGCGGCAAAGACGTGAAGAAGCGAGAAGGAGCTTGCGGTCTGGCTTGAGTGATCTTCCACAGCCGAAGAATGAGTACCAGATTGTTGCACAACCTCCTCCAGATGATACCGAAGAGCAAGAAGAAAAGATTGAGGAAGATATGTCAGACAGGATAGCTCGGGAGAAGGCTGAGGAGGAAGGGAGACATCAGGCATTGCTTAGGAAAAGGTCCAAAGTTTTGCAGAGGGATCTTCCGAGACCTCCTGCTGCTTCATTGGAGCTAATTAGGAATTCATTGCTTTCTTCCGATGGAGACAAAAGTTCCTTTGTTCCCCCTACTATGATTGAACAAGCTGATGAAATGATAAAAACGGAACTTCTACAGTTACTTGAGCATGATAATGCGAAGTATCCTCTCGATGAGAAAGCGGAGAAAAAGAAAGGTGTCAAACGTCGTGGCAATGGTTCAGTTTCTCATGTTCCTGCCATACAAGATTTTGAGGAAGATGACCTGAAGGAGGTACGGAATAAGTTCTCTTTGTGATTTTCTTTTGGTGTTCAGTGTCAAGGGTTGCTGTTGCGAATCTTAAATGTGGAATAGCTGCCTCAGGCTACATCTGTTTGTTTGCTATTCCTTTGGTCTCACTCTTTTTCTTGTCTCTCTCTCTATATATATGCTCATGGTTTACGACTTTACGGATAGATTAATTGATAAACATATATGCGCATTGCATTTGCATTTGCGGTGTCACAATTTTCATGATTTTGGCATACAGTTGGGAAACTATTGTCTATCTTCCATTATCTTTGTTTCTTTTTTCCCCTCATTTTTCTTGTCTCTGATCTTGCTTGGCTTTCAGTCTTGGGTTTGTAAATATTAGTCAACCACATTTATTTCTACATATTGGTTGGTTATTTGATTAATAATATACCTGTTATCGTTGGTAGTCTGACAGTATGATAAAGGAGGCGGCTCAGTTTCTTCGCGTGGCAATGGGTCATGAGAATGAGTCCCTCGATGATTTCGTGGAAGCTCACAACACATGCCTGAGTGATCTTATGTACTTCCCCACTCGAAACGCTTACGGACTATCCAGTGTTGCTGGGCACGCTGAAAAGGTCGCAGCTTTGCAAATCGAGATGGATAACATAAGGAAAAAGATAGAGGAAGATGAGAAGAAGGCAGAACACTTTAAGGCAAAGTGTAAAACCTATACAAAAGGATATGAGGTATGTGTACAATACATCAATATGAATGTGGTCTTCTCGTATTTTCTTATTTCTTAAGTATCTTGATGGCTTTAGTATCTATTCTGACTCCTTATTGGTGTGTTTCATTGAAAGGCCCTTCACTAACTGCCTTAAACGTCTGTCGAGCTTGTGCATTGTGTGTTATAACTTGCCGGGACTTAAACTTTTTTCCCTTGATATTTATGTTTCCTGATTTTCAGATAAGGGCTGAGAACTTGTGGACCCAAATCCAGTCGACATTGAAGCAAATAGACACTGCTGGAACCGAGCTTGAGTGCTTCAAGGCCTTGCAGAGGCAAGAACAACTAGCTGCAGTGTTCAGGAAAAATAATCTACGGGACGAGGTGAAGATGCAAAAGGAGCTCGAGCGAACTCTTCAAGCACGGTACGGAAATCTGTTGTCAAAGTTAGAAAAAGGGCAGCAACTAATGGTCGAGTTCCAGTCAGAAGCCTCGAAACAGCAAGAAACACAATCAAACCATGCCACTGAGATCACGACAGTGGGTTCAGAGGAAAAGAGTTTAGATGCAAAAGAAAACGGAGAACGTGAAAATAATACGATGGCAGGAACTGATCACGACGGGGAAGGCAATGCCATGGAAACTTCTGGTTGAAACCTCTCGAACAAGACCCAGGGAATCTATCTACGACCAAGAATCTCGTCTCTTGTCGCGTTTTGGCTGGATGAAAGGCTCGGAAAGATTAAGAAGGCATGAAAGTTCGATGGATTTGTTGAAAACTAGATGGGACATTGCTCAAGAACGATTTCTTCCAAAAAAGTGGGGTTTGGATGAAAAGGAAACCACGCCATTGTCTCTGGTGAATGTATCTACTGAGTTTGTCGTGATGAAGTTTTGTAGTCGCAGACGTCATTTACTCTGTTTCATACGGTGAATCCTCGTATGGAAGTTGTACTCTTGAAAGAGTTTTCCACCCTTCAGGAGATTTAAAAGTAAAAAAAAAAATTGCAATGCTTTGTCCTCCTAGATTTTAGTTATAAATGTATTTTTAAAAAAATTTATTGGGTTATTTGGTATATTTTAAATTCTCTTTTTATAGTTACCGACCGTCGTTCTCTCTCTTACCATGAATATGGTTTAATTTAATTTAGTATATTGATAATGTCTATGCATATTTAGCAGTTGGAAGTTCGGGCATAAAAAATTCAAATATCAATTTAATGTAATTTATTATAATGATAAGGACTGTGTTGCATTTGATGTGTGGAGGTGGGTGGGACAAAGAGGAGTTATGCAAGTTATTAGATTTTATCCTTTACAAGACTTTTTTGGATAGTTAGTTTTGAATTTTTAAAATTAGAAAAAAAGTTAAATATTATATAGATTTGGTTTTACGTAAATGATAAATTTGGAAGAAAAATATGAAAAAAAGAGAGAGGACCATTGCAAAGGAAGTTAAAAGATATTTATAATAAACTATTAATATTTCGGACATGAGTATAGAGATTGACACGTAGGATTCATGTCAGAAACCATTGTCCAAAAAAGCATTGGATAGCACCGACGACGAGTCCTTGTAATTAGGCAACTTATATATATATATATATAAATAATTAGATTGACATGTATATGTAAGTACATATATATGTATAATATGAAACATTATATATATATATAAATAAAAAAATTGAATATATGGATACTATTAATAAAAAAACATTTAATTGTGTTTGTTGTAGTTTTCATCTTTTTGATACACCAACCTAACAAAGAAAAAAATGTGTGAAGCCCCGCGTCGTGAAAAAAGCAATGAAACCACATTTATTTTTATATTTTCTCGTGTTACAAAATTGCAGTTTCGCCTTTTATTTGTTGAAAACCGGAGAATATTTTGGAGAGAGTAAAATTGCCACGTCGAAACTGAGTCAGGAGCGGAGTCCAAACACGTCTCTATAGTCTATAGTCTATGAACACATATTACTCCACTTGTCCAATCTTGTGTGTATATATATATATATATATAAAACTTGGGGATGTCTTAGTTTCAATTTGTGATCAATACGTTTGAGCAAAGTTCATCGTTTTGTAGAGGTATGTTTTGGTATCTTCTTCTAATGTTTTTGTATTAATGGTTTTCTTTTATATTTTGGAATTCATGTTTAGGGTTTTGTTGATTAGAATATATTGAACTTTGGCTGTCGTCTCTACATTTTCTCATTGAAATTCCAAACATTTCTTAGCATTAAGTTTACTCATCTATCATTTTATTTTTCACCTTTTGTGATGAATTTTTCCGCGTCTCATTTTGAATAATTTCAATTTCAAATAGAATATCCAAAAACATTGTAATAGTGTTTTCCCCTTTCACAAGATCATGTGTTTTGATATATATTTTTTTTTCTGTTTACATTTTAAATGAAGTCGAGATTTTATTTACGTTTTTGGAATATGTGAAGAGCCATAAGAGAAATAAAATATTTCTTTATGAGTTATATTGTTTTTTTTTTCTCGTGTTGAAAAACGACATTTTTTCTTTGTGTTTTGCTCGAGACATCTTAATTTCCCCAAATTTAACAAAAAAATAATAAAACTTTTCTACATAAGATGAAACAGAAACATGCAGTTTTTGAAATCTGTAATTCTTTTTTTATTGGGTTATCCAATATTATTTCTAAGGCATAACTACTGTCAATATATAGCGTTAAATGAAAAAAAAATACAAATGGAATTGATAACGTTTCCCTCAATATATATATATATATATATATATGCAACGTAAATATTAATTTCCGATGTTTTTTCATACAAAAATTTGTGAGGATTTATTATAAGATTGAGAAAGATTATGACTTATTGTTATTACACTAAAATGCTTGAAGTTTAATTTTCATTATATTCTTTTATATATATGCATATATACCAATTGGTTTTGCTCCATATCACAAAATGTTACATGTATGATCATCATGCATGCAACGTCGCTTTCCTTGAAAACAGCTCACCCTCTTCTCGTGACTATATTTCGTGTTTCATTTTGCTTTTCTTTTTTCCTCTTTTAAGTTAAAATTATTTCGCTTTTGGCCAATAAATTGAAAATGTGAAAACAAAATTTGTAAAAAAAAAAAACAAAGTTGCTTTACAAATGCAACTTCTACAAAATTCTGGAGGTTAAGTGGATCAGATAGTGTGACAGTGTGAATGAGTCATGTGTCATGTGTGTGCGTTTTAATAACGTACATGACAGTGTGTATATATATATATATATATATATATATGTTTTGGATATATTATTACTTAATTTAGCGACCCACGAAATTAGAATCTTTCTACATGTATCCCTTTACTTCGTTCAGTAAATACAGCTGTAATTCATTTGAATTATTTGTACAACACAAGAAATTTTTTTCATAAAATCTTGTCTGAATTCTCCCGAATTTAACAAAAATATAATCAATTCTTTTGTTCAGGAATACAAAAAATTGAGAGATTTCTAAAGAAGTATCAAGGAGGAGCATTGATGGGTATGTCTTATTTCTTTTGTGACGTAGCAAAATAATTTAGGTTCCCATAATTATAATAACTTATGCAAAATCACCTCGACATTTCGTAAAAAATACCCTAAATTTAGTTTTGTGTTTCTGAAAAATATTTTATTTTAAACCCTATTTGTTTTTTTATTAAAAAAAAACGCTATCAACAGAGATTGAGCATCATAACATTCAGGTTCACTTGGTGACAAAACGGTTGCAAGAACAGTTGATCTCCGGTCGGACACGGTGACAAAACCTACGGAATCAATGCAATCGGCGATGGCGAGGGCCGAGGTAGATGACGACGTCCTCGGCCACGACCCAACGGCTCGGAAACTCGAGCAAGAGATGGCGAAAATCACGGGGAAAGAAGCCGGGCTCTTCGTCCCCTCGGGCACGATGGGGAATCTTATAAGTGTGATGGCTCATTGCGAAGTGAGAGGCAGCGAAGTGATTCTCGGAGACAACTGCCACATTCACATCTACGAGAACGGAGGAGTGGCCACTGTCGGCGGAATTCATCCGAGAACGGTCAGAAACAACGAGGACGGGACGATGGATATTGATGACGTCGAAGCTGCCATTAGAGATCCTAAAGGAGGAATGTTCTATCCTCGTACACGGCTTATTTGCTTGGAGAACACACATGCCAAGTGAGTAGTTCTATTGCTTTGTGTGTGTGTTTTTTTCGGGTTCTGGTTCGGTATATATTCATTTTAACCGATATATAACTGATAATCAGGTTGAGATTTTTTATGGTTTGGGCCCGGTTTTTGTTAAATCAAGCGTACTGCAGAATATTTTGGGAGATAATCAAATCAAATTTGTTTTCGGTTTTGGTTTTGGCTAAAAAATACTCGTTTTCTAGAAGTTCGGTTTATTTTTGTTTCTTGCATTTCAAATTATTTTGATCTCCCATTCTTTAGCTATATATATATATATATATGATAACCGATATAAAAACCGAAAGATTATACCGGTTTTTAAATGTCTGACTCCGGTTAAATCCATCATATAAAAAACTAAGATCTATCTTTATGTAATACAATTCGTGAAAAATGCAGCTGCGGAGGAAGATGTTTGACGGTGGAATATACAGACAGAGTGGGAGAGTTAGCTCGGAGACATGGTTTGAAGCTTCATATCGATGGAGCTCGCATTTTCAATGCCTCGATCGTAAACCCGATACTTTTTTCTTTACATTTCAGAAATTCACTGCGCATTCGATCCAATTACATATTAGAGGATTAGAAAAGTCCAGATGAATAACCTTTCCTAAACGGACATTCGAACCCGAACTCAAACCTAAATTGCAAACATATATTTTGCTCTATTGGCATTTACCAAACGTCAGATATTAACAAAAACGAAATGAACTTGTGAGGAAATGTAAATATAGCAAAGCTTTTTCCAACTCCCATTATGGGTTTTTGTCATTATTCCTCAGAATTTGCCATTGGGGGGTTTATGAGATCTTCTTTTGAAGAAATGTTTTCTTCTTTCAGGCACTTGGAGTCCCGGTCGATCGCCTTGTACATGCCGCAGATTCGGTTTCTGTAATAACTCTCTCTCTCTCTACATTCGACTATATCAATGCCGATATATATAAATCCTAAAATTACAATTTCGGAAATCTATATACATTCTTTAGATATATACACACTCTTCAACACTTGCGCGTCGAAACAGGTGTGTTTGTCCAAAGGTCTTGGAGCTCCTGTTGGATCTGTAATCGTCGGTTCCCACCGTTTCATCGAAAAGGTATATCTGACACACTTCCGGTTTTTTTTTTTTGTTATGAATCCATGAATTCTCGATCTTCTATTCGGATTTCATTTGCGAAAATTTTCGGGATTTTTTTCAGGCGAGGACACTTCGGAAAACGTTAGGGGGAGGAATGAGGCAGATAGGCGTTCTCTGTGCGGCCGCTTTGATCGCCCTCCAAGAAAACGTCTCGAAGCTCGAATACGATCACAAGAAGGCCAAGATCTTAGCACAAGGGCTGAATCAAATAAAAGGCATAAGAGTGAATGCTGCAGCTGTGGAGACCAACATTGTGAGTATCCGACCAAAAAATCTTGTTTCAGTTTCGGATCATTGTTCTCCGTCGGATTTGATTCTTAGTTTTTTTCTTGTCCGATCAATCGAGTTAGATATTCTTAGAGATGGAGGATAGCTCGAGACTCGGGGCCGAGAAGCTACGGAAGAATCTAGAGGAAAACGGGATTCTCGTCATCCCCGTCAACTCATCTAGGTATGTTGCGAAATCACGGCCAAGATCAATACGTTTGGAATGGTTACAAAACATTTTACGTCCTATTTCCTCTTGAATCCGATGAACAATAGCATCGGTACGTGCAAAACCCCTGAATCGATATCGTTATTTCATCCCTCGATCCGGAATCCGTTACACAACACATTGCATGGAACACGAGTTGCTAAACCATGTTCATGTATATGATATGTGGCTGCAGGATCAGAATCGTGATACATCACCAGATATCAGCAGGCGACGTCTACCACACTCTGTCCTGTATTCAAGTAACATATATCTCTATCCGATTTCACCGTTCAATGATATGATGATCTTGAAACTATTTAACGCATGAAAAGAGAAATAAATCAAAATTATTTGTTAGGTTTACGATTAGAGTTATTATTAGTGTTACTAACAAATGTTTTTGCTGATTGATGAGTTTATTTTACCTTATTTATTGATATTTTGTCTGCTGGTGGCTGCAGCAAGCCGTAAACGGAGCACAAGAAGCAAACGTCGACTAAGGAAACACAAAACAGAAGGTTTTCTTTTTAAGTGCAACACTTGTGTCGTTTCTTTGCATAAGATCCAATCTAAAGCGGTCCGAAATCTGAGATCTGTTTTAAGTACGTTCTTGTTTCGTTGACGATGGAGGTTTGCTTCCGTGAGGTATGAACCCGAAAACCGAACCAATTTGCGAAACCAAATCGATCAAACACGAGAAGAAGAAAACTCGAATCAAAGAAAGTTTTCATTCCTTTTTTTTTCAATCTTCCTGTTGTTTCCTATCTCTACTTCCCAAAAGAATCGACGAGTAGAACAAATGCCGGAGGACGAGACGTATGTTGAAAAGCTCGAGCGAGGGAAGAAAGCTCGGCCTGTACATTGAGTGGGTCGCAAAAAAAAAAATGACGAACCGAAAAAAAATTCATCATTGGCGGTTTCGTATCTCTTCGTCGACAAGTCGGGTCACCAAACCCGAGCTAGCTTCGCTCAAAGCCTGTTGAAGCAACGTTAGCTCCTCGGAATTAGCCTTCCTGAACAGGCCTCTGAGTACAGAGTCCGTTCCAGGGGCACTTCGGGCATTTCTCACATCGGCCGTTGTTCTGCCACCGGAGTTAATGTCTCCGGGATTTGGGTTTGCCGGAAACTGAACTTGCGGCCTGGAATACGGCCGGGAATCCCAGTACTCGGTACACACCCGGTTCCTGTCTAGTGCTTCTATAGCCTGTTTGATCGCAAAAAGAGAGACTAAGGTAAAAAAAAAGGATAGAAGTTTCGACGAAAAATCTCTAGAAGGTGATGAGAGTTTAATGTAATGCAATATTCTTACCTGTACCATCGTGGGTGAAGAGAATCCAAACATTTCGAAACCGTCGAGACTCCCGGGAGGCTGTAAAGGAGGAAGATCCGATTTTCCGGCTTTATGCTGCTTCGTTATCTCCTGATTCACTCTCTCTCTCACCATTTCCCAACATCTTGCAGCTGATACATTGATGAACACCTCGCTAGGATGATCTTCCAACTGAACCTGGAAGGACCATGTGATCAAAATCAGAATTTTATTTGCCAAAAATCATTGGAAAGCGTGAGGGAAATCAACTACCATGAACAGAGGAGTTCCCCGTCCCGCATCGAGGATTTCAGAAATATACCAGCACATTTTCGTTGGATCCAAAATGTTTATATACTTAACCCGACTACGAAACCCTGCACCAGAGAGAAAAAGGAAACGATTTTAAGCACTTGCTCGATGATATCGGTTTTTTTTTGTTTATGGTAGCAACTAATCATAGGCGATGGAAAGTCATTACCTTTGGGAAAAATCGTTCGACTGCTGCACCATGATTTTCCAGGAAGCACTGACCCGAAGGCTAAAGGCTCGACGTTGCAATTGATTCTCCTCACGACCTTTGCTATACGGGGACCCTTTTGGCGGATGAACCTGTCGGGACTGTTATTTCGAGAACATGGAAGGCATGTATTACTTCTTGCCCCATCCACTGCATCTGAAATAGCCAAAACTCCGGTGTTTTTTACTCGATCATTGCTATTACGGTTTCCACAACCATGATTGCCAATATTCCTCCGGACATCAAGAACAGAATCTGTTTCCCTTTGGCCAGTTGAGGTAGCAATACTCCCAGACGCTTCTCTAGCTAAATCTTTGTCCAGTCCCTGCTGGCTCATTTTATCATTCTGCCTGAGTTCCAAATTATTCGCAGAAGGATTCTCACCTGCCCCCTCGGAAAAGGGTTTCCTAGTTTCATTAATTTCATCGTCGCTGAGAAGTATGATACCGTTATCTAAACTCTGACAAGGCTCTTCACCAGCATTGGGTTCAGTAGTTGTAACCGGCATTTCTCCATGGGACGGTTGGCTTATCGAAGTCTTTAGCTCAGAAAAATGACAAACAGGTTCTTGTTTGACGCTTAAACCAACTTCTGAAGGTTTACTCTTCTTTTCCAAGTTGATCACACCAGAATTCCCAGATGGGTTGCTTAGATTTTCGCTCGATATTTCTTTTACCTGCAAATCCTTCCCTGAAACTGCATATGTTTCCGGTGTCAAGTCCTTAGGCACTTTTTCTTCATCCCGTGGAGAGATTTTATCAAAGCTCATCTTGTTTCCGGATGTGGGTGCAAGGGCCAATCCCAGATCTTGACGTGCCCATCTATACACAGAGCTCAGTTTTCCTTCCAATGCCTCGAAAAGGACAGTTAGTTCATCAATATCGTACCGAAAGAGAAAATATTTGGTAACCCATGGGCAAGAACACAACTGCTTCACGTGTGTCAAGCATGAATACTTCTCCGGGGAACAACGACAACCGGCAGCCGACAGATGCAGATCGAAGAAGCATATACAACACTCCCTCTCGTTGGTGGCATCGAAATTGCTGTGCATCTTCAGAGCAAGCGAGGAATTGCAAAGGAATTCCCTCCTTGAACGTTCCATGTCAACACGGGCCTATACAAGAAAACAAAGCCAAATGACCACCAACAGCAAAGAAGCTCCCTAATCTTTTCATTTTTCGGCTGAAAAAACAGCAAAAGATAAGAAAGCGACAAGTTTTAGATCAAACCCTACTCCTTCCCGAGAAAAATACCACCACTAAATCGGGTTCTAAGAGGCACAATACTTCGATGTTTTTAGAACTAGAGAAACCCAAGTTCCAGCAGAACTAAAGCTCTTAGGGATATTTTCCCTCCTCACAAATGAATGATAGAGAAATGCTATTTGTTTATCCAAATACACCATAAAGATCCAACCACAGGTTTACAAGTTCCAGATTCTTCGACAATTCACACTTACAAACATCCGAGCTTTCAGAGTAAGCAGTCAAAATTCTTACCTTGAGGGCTTTTGCTAAAATCCCATCCTTCCCACAAAACTTTATCCATTTTAAGTTATCTGGAGTGTTTTTCTTCAGCAAGTTAAGCTCCCAGTGGGCTTTTATGGCTTCTCTTGCTGCCCCGAGTAACAATTTATCATGCGAAATGGATGTTTTTCTCCCTTGTTGGCAATACAACTCTGTGGCAATTTGCCCGTGTGGCAGCCAATCAACTGGAGCTACATTCACAGCTTCAGCACAGTTGAAACCACAATTAAACCCGGCATGATATGCCCTCGGAAAAGTCAAGACAAACTGTCCAGCGCTCTGGACACATCGGTACACGGGTACTCCAGCAGCTTTCAGCAGTGATGGAGAGAGTTGTGTGACCTATGAGGAAGAAGCATCGACGGATAAATTTTACGTCGGTGTGAGCTAACAACACTGATGATGAAGAAACAACAATAGGCCCCTCTCCCTTCTATTATGGACAAGAAAGAGATATCACTTACTAGCTTATGAAGCAAATCGGGCTGTTCTTCGAAAAGATCAGGCAAATGCTTCCTCATTGCCTCCTCGAGTTTAACAGCGTCCTTACCGCCAACGCCGTACCACATTTTTGGTGCACCCCAGTGCATGTAATTCAATGAGTACAAATGATGATCTTCAACATGCTGTTTAGTTAGGGGAGACAAAAAAATAAGAAGCCACCAGAGAAATTAGCACCTATAATGAAAACTATAGAGGAACCAACATGTAAAGTTACAAGAAAAGTACATTTTTTTTGTGCCAAAGAATATAAAATATGCTCCACACTTGGGAAAACATGGAAAGAGAACATCTTGGTGTGTTAGTGTAAATAAGTTAATGAACATGGCAACAGGGACAAGTATGTGTTGTTGTTGTTAACTTCACTCTTAACCCTTAGATTTGATTTGACTAAAGGAAGAGAGATATCGATATTAAGGAAAAACAAATTCTTGCAATCCGCCGAGAGAGATTTAGTAGTCTTACCCAACAGAAGGAGGAAAAACACATCCCGATATACAACCACGGTACAAGAACACCAGAAATATCACTGCTCTCATAAGAAAGGAGAGATCCTGGGAGCCTCGGAAAGTTATTCAAGTTCCAGCCTGATTTCACATAGTTCCCGGCCAAAGAAGAGCCCTCCTGACTCGATATCTTGGGGAATCCGCTACCGAAAACCCCAGTCTCAATATCAGCGCCATAGAGCACCTACGTTTAAGAACCAATATATTAGTTAAGAGCTTTCAGTGTTCCTGACTAGTCCACAAAAGACAAATAAAAAGGGAAAAAGAGCCGGGGATTTTACAGTTCGCACCTCTATTTCTTCGGTTGGTTTCTCTACAATCCGCCAATATTCACCTTCGATGTCCTTAATCGATGGTTCCCATCCCTCAGAAGAGTTGACAACTTTACTACATTCACCACCTATAGGGTTTTCACTCTTTCTAAAATACTGATCCTTGAATTCATCGGCATATTTCTGAAATTCCTTTAGAGTGAACCGAGGACCAGGCTCAAACCCGAATGTCTCAAGTTCACAAACTCCAGTGGTATCGGAACAGGAGCCGCTCCCACTTTCAGCCACAGCGTCCATGCCCGTTTTCATACATTTTCTTCTTTTCTTTCTCATTTGATTAAAGTTCTTTGAAACCTTCTTCATTGAATCCCGATTCTGAAGCTTATCTACTCTTTGTACACGTGTGGCAAATTTAGAACCCTCCCATACTTGCTTCTCTTTCAACGGACATGGGGGTTTCCAGGATGGAGGAGGAACAATGCGGCAGATTCCATACTTTTCGGCCGTTGGCCTTATTTTAGCGATATAATTTAGAGTATCTTCAAACTCCTACAAACAGGTTTCCAATTAACATATCAGAAACATCAATCCAACCACATAGAAACATCAATTGAAAGGCTTAAACCCATAGAACGTGGTACAGACCTCTTCGGTTGGGTAGAATACAGGAGCGTCCTCAAGATCTGTCCTACGAGCATCATCTGGATGCCATCTAGCATTTACCTGAAAAAAGAAATGCAAACAATGGTTACATGGTCTTGAAACAACTAAGACAGGAAGAAAAGAAAAGATGCATCCGAAAACAAAGTACATCGAAGCCAAGAACGAGAGTAAGCATCGATTGAGACTAACCTTTTGGCAATCAGGGCACTCTGCACATCCCCGGATGACACCCTTTGGTAAAGAAGGCTTCGCAATAACATTCTGCAAGAATAAAAAGCCCATAAGGGGAAGAAACAGAGATTAAATTCTGCATACATTGAAGAAAAACAGGCATTGGAGAAAAAACTAACTTGATCAAGCTTTTGACACATGGGCTTGCTGTTTGCATCATCATCGTCATCACAACCAACATAGTTTATCCAAGGTCTCCGCCTCGGAGGCCTTGCAGGTTTCGAGGTATCGGAGAGGTTAGAACCGGTTTCTGTCTTAACTCGTTCTGTTGCAAGAGCATTTCCTGCGGGCAAGCCGCATGTTACATTGTTAATCTTTGTCTTTTCTCCACCCGGTGCCACCCTTTGTAAGGTCAAAGATGAATATGACTCAAACCCAGGAGGAACGGACGGAAGTTCATCGGTTTCTTCTTTGACGCACACTCTCATCAGCTCTGTCCCCATCAATTCTGTATCGGAAATATAATCAGATGATCATTTTTCAAGAAACCCGTAGCAGAAACAAGAATCAGAATCTTTCTCCGGGATACATAAAAACAAAATAGAGGTTAAATGCGAAACGTTCCCGATGAAGAACGTAGAATCATGAACAAGATGGCTGCGATGCGAATGACATCCACCAACCACATTGGCTTTAGAAACCCTTGAACAAATTTCATCTCGGAAACTAAACATGCTATTCTATAGGAATCATACCAAGAACACAACTTTGGTTAGGACCAATTCATATGAATCAAGAGTTTCTCATGCAACATCTTAACAATTTTACCAGGTAGAAAATGGAAATTCTCAAAACTAGTACATAACAAAGTATAAATAGCATGTTCATAGTTCTGAGCTATTTAAGCACCTTTACTTTGATCCCTGAAAATATCACAAAACCCATGATGATGATGGATATGGGTCCATATCTGAAAACTGAGATCCCAATTTTTCATCAACCATTACCATAATTTATCCTAGATTTTATTTTTCATGCAAAGGCCATGATCAGACTCATAAGCATTTATCCAAAATCAAATTGTGATAAACGAATAAATTAAAGGAAATGTATGCTTACGTGTTCTGTCCTGATCTAGGGTTTCTGGAATTGATTGGTCAAAACATCTGAAGCTCCATCAACTACAACCAGGTTCCAGAAAAAATCCAAACCCACAAAATTAGGAACGATTAAAACCCTAGAAATGAAAGATCTAAAAAAACCCTAATCCACCAAAACTTCAGTCAGAATTGATGAATCCGATTTCAGCAGATCTGACCCTAGCCCTGAACGTAGAATCAGACGTCACGGAATTGAAGAAGAAAATTCCCAAGTCCTTTTCCACAGAAATTAATTATAAAAAAAATTTAAATATTCAAAGTTGTAATAAAAGTCCAAAAACGAAACCAACTTTTTTCGTAGTCCAGAAAAAAAAAAGGCTTTAGAACTACACAGGAATCATTGAGCATAATACCCACCCAGTCCCACCATGGATGAAGCTCAGAATTCGGAACGAAGGAAGAAGATAAGGGTAAAATAGGAATTATATTTACCGGTCCGTATGGGCATTAATTTTTTTTTTTTTGTAACATATAGTTATTATGAGTGGAGACATGCGGCTTTCGGTCTTTTGGCTAACGCTTCAAAAGCAAGTAGGCATTTTCCTCCGCAATGCTCTATGATTTGTCCCAACCATAAATAAATAAATTCGTATTCGTAAATGCTCATAAAAGTTGGTCAAAATACCAAATACATCCCCATATTTTTGTAAAACTTACGTACACGCTCAATACTTTGTTTTATTACTAATTCACCTCTCCATGATTGAGAATTCACCTAGCGATTTTTTTTAAATTCCTAATTTTGTATAGTATGCATTTCTCTTTTTTATTCGCCTATAATTATAAAGAAAAATTAATATTCTGTTTGAAATTCAATTTAGTTAAATTTGTAACATCTTTCCAAATAAAATTTCCGTTGCTCTTTAGTGGCGAAATAATCATTACTATTTTGTAAACTGAAATATTTTGTGTTTTTTAATCTTACTTATCTATTATAGAGAAAGAATGATATTTTTTGAAAATTTTCATATGTTTTTCTTTTTTTTTAAAAAAAAAAACAATTCGTGGCCGGGCTCGCCATGGACACAAATCACGTGGGAGGTGGCAATTACCAAATTTTGCTAATGGACCGTCGTGTTCTCCTTAATTCTTAACCAGACCCGATCTTGGAAAGAAACAACCCACCGAAACAGCTTCTGTTTATTTTTTATTATTATAATAGATCTTTTTATTCGAATATTTTCAATATTATGTACATCTTTTAATTATGTATTAAGAATGTTGTGTTATTATTGGATAATTTTATAATTTGATAAAATTATGGGATCTAACTAACATATTATATAAATAAATATATAAGATTAACGTGCAGATACTTTATGTACTTCTCTATACGTTAACTTTTTATTTTTTATAGACTAGAATTTAAAACTTATAGAAATTAATTCTATTTATAACAGTGGTTCTTGATTTCATTAGATATTTTTTCCCATGATCTCCATTTTTTATGAGATCTTTTTTCTGATTTTTGGATCTAAAAACCTTCAAATATGTTCCGACACATTTGGTACCTGCGACCGATTTTATGGATTCATAAAAAAAATCTTACTAATATTCAGAAAACCAAAATTTCGTAGAAAATTAGTATGCTAAATCCATAATGACATATTCATGTTGGATTTTATTGGAAAATCACGCGGACCAACATACGTTAATATATGTATATGTATATTATTTTTTAATCGTTTTGGGTATTTACTAGTTCATTTGCGAATTATATATATATATATATATGTGTATATATATAAACATAACATGTGTTTAATTATATGATCTGTAAATTAAATTTATGGATCTCGCAGCATGATGTAACGGTTCTTGATGCTAGCGAGGCAACACGAACATCTGACTTGACCGAAGATCTGTTTCGGCTAATATTTTCGTCATTTAAGTTATTATATTTAACGCCGTTTAATTTACCGTTAGGTCGTGCATGGGCCAGCATTACTACAAATCTCCAATATAGAGAACTTGATATTGACAATAAGATACTTTTATTTTTCTTTATTCAATATATACGACAAGTATATATATTACAGCATAAACTTCAGTAAGTGTCATTACAATTATACATGACTCGACTGAATAAACAAAACGAAATGGGATACATGATGGTCCTTCCATTTATATTTATGTATTTTATTTTTTAAATAATCAGAAATAACCCAAATAAGTAATTAATTAGAAAGCGACTGCAGTTGCGGTTGCGGTCATATAGCGTTTGCGGTAAGCAGCAGCTGCTGTCGGAGACAACATATGCCAAACTCCCTCCTTCTTTAGATTCGGACCTAACATTCCCAAAGCCAACTACAAAAAGCATCCATCACCCTTCAGTTCCATCAAAACCATGAACAATTACAGACATCATACCCATGAATGTGTTCATGAGCAAACTAAGATACGAGATAAAGACTAGAGAGCCATGTCACATACCCAGAACAGCCTGAGGCTGAGCCAAATGCCTCGGGGCGTAGGAAAAGGGGAGAGAAAGCGAGCGATGCAGGAGAGTGTGACGGCAAAGAGATGGAGGAGGAGAGATATCGGCCTCGGATTCATACCGCCGAAAATAGCCATCACTCCCGACGTGCAAATGCCGCCTCGGGAAATATAGTCAAAGAACCCTTGACGCATCGCTTCTCTCGCTTCGTCGTCCGATGCACGGAGCACTTGGCGAAACGCATCAGCCAGTGTGTTCACCGTCGCTGACATTGGCTTGAACCAAAAAAAATATAAAATCAAAGAGAAACACCGATGTATCAATTCTGTGCCAACTTTTTATGTTTATAATTTAATTTGATGATTTTTTTTTTGTGTTTGTTCAATATATGCATCGGCATAGGCATGTTCATCTATAGAATCTAATTAATTATATAACAACTCACCTTGCGGTGTTCGTAGAAGGACTTGACAACCTGCGAGAGCTTCTTAGCATCACTAAGGTTGTCCGAAGACCGAAGAAGATCACGAAGGATAAGAGTGTCGGACAATGCAACCATCATTCCAGAGGCGATTATAGGATGTCGCATGTTGAACGCATCTCCTAACACGACCACTCCCTTGTAATCGTTGTACTGCGGAGTCGTCATGCTCTTCGTTGCCGTTTTCAATATCTTGGGCGCGTCATCAAGTCCTTTCGAAAATATATCCCGGAGTTTAGGAGGGAGCTGCAAGAAAAAAAGAAAGGGCATTGAACGTTTTTTTGGTAAAGGGTAACCAAATGGGGTTCGAACTCGGGTGCGAACGTTGATCTATTTCATCGAACGAAGTTGGTATGACCCGGATCACGAAGACTGTATCTGCTGGTCGAGGAGCATTCTGTCTGCGGCAGACAAAAGAACAACAAAAGTATACATACAACTCTATCTCGATCGATACCTGAGGAGCCAGAGTGGTCTTGAGGAAGGTAGTTATTTCGCCATTCGCGACGCTTTCACGAGGAACCTCGACATAGCAACGAACCTCGTTGTCGCTTAATTGATATATAAGCGTCACATTTGGCTTCGTCATTACCATATTAAACCTTTCTGGGTCTTCAAGCCGGCAGTTCTTCGTGGTGAATCCCACTATATGTGAGTGCAGCTCCTCCTACACACATACATACGTACATATATATATATATATATATCATATTTTTAGTATGTACACGTCTCTACCATTTCCCTAAGTACATTCTTCTTCTTTTCTTTCGAACCTTGGAGTTGTGAATGGATCGACGGAGGTTTGAATATGCGCCGTCGCAAACGACGGTAAGAGGAGCAAAGGCCGATGTCTCTTGGCCGGTCACCTTGCTCTTGTACTTCACCCCTTTTACTACTCCTCCTTCTTCCACCAATGATTTCACCGTCCCTTCTTCCAAATTCACACTGTCATTTTGCAAATGTACAGACACGATCAAACTCGGATATCTAATGAAATTTATATCGTTAAAAGCGCGTAATCGACCGTCAAATCAAACCAATGTTATATATCGGATTCTAAGGGCAGAAAACGATCCACTTTGTTGAAAGTGCAAGTGATTTGTCGTCAAACCAATCGCATACTTGGGAAGAGAAGCCGCCTTGTGACGCAATCTCTGGACGAAACGGCCATTGCGAAGGCTTCGAGCGTAGGGTTCGTGAGGAAACTTGTCGTCCGCCGGAAAATCCGCGGTCACGCATTTCCCATCTTTGTACAACACCATGCCGATCGTCGTTTGAGATTCGATCCCCTCCAGACAATCTACATATATCATCAAGAATAGTTTGCAAATGAACGGAATTTTATTTTTATTCGTCTTTTTCCGCTAATATATATCACTTTTGTTGCCGAATTGTGTGATTGTTGGCAGTACTAAATGTGATTTTAAACCCAAATATATTTATTTTTAAAATATATGAAAATACAAATACATTCGGATAATAAAATGCGCAAAAAAAAGCGAGTTACCAAATTATAAGAGAGAGAGAAAAAAAAAAGAGTAAATAAAAGAGGTGAATTACCATGGAGGCCGAGTTTGGCGAGCATGAGTCGGCCGCCGGGTTGCATTCCCTCGCCCATCAACCTCTCCGGTTCCCTCAGATCCCTCTCTATCACATGCACCCTCCTCCCGTCCTGCGTTTTTTACGTCACATTTCCATTATTTGCAAAAAAAAAATTATTCTCTTCATTTATATATATATATATATATGTATATATGTATATATGTATATAATATAATATATACACAGCGGATTATACGTACCTTAGCAAGAGCATAAGCGAGAGCAGAGCCGGCGACACCTGCTCCGACGATGATGACGTCAGTATCACTTCTCCGACTTCCCGCCGTGGCAGCCGCCTTGTTGTTCTGTCTCTTCTTCTTCTTCTTCTTGTCGACATTGAAAGCCGTCCACGTCAGCACGACGGCCACCAATGTCAACGGCCACACGTACGGGGATAACGCCGTTACTCTCTCTCCTAATATCATCATTTCGGCGTTTGATCTTTCTCTCTTGTGGATTCGTGTTTTTTTAATGATGAAATGATAAATCTAATTTATACTGAAAAAGCGTCACGTACGGTTTCCAATCAAATCAAATGTATATTTTTTTTTTCAAACAAAATTACCCGTAACGAATTTAAAAAATAATAGAAATATCGAAAAATTCAGTAAAAAAATAACATTTTCATAAATATAACACAAATCTAGAAGTCGACACAGACCGAATCCAAAAAAGAATGGAGTTAGTATAATTTTTCTAAAATTGGAAACTTCAAATTGGATCATAAATATAACATTTGATTTTTTTGTTCCTTTAAAATAAATGGACAGCAACTAACTTCCCAACTAACTGTACAAACTCTGACTTCTTATTTATAAATGATTTAAAAGGCACATTTATACCATTTTCAGCAACACAATTTAATTTCCAAAATTAGTAGCGCTAGTTTTAATGCCACAAAATTTTGAACATCTTTTAATTATAACTTTTTCGTCGTTCAATCTATAAAAATCGTTTGTCGTGGCACATTAAAGTTCACATGTCATTGCTTTTCTCTACAAAAATAACAAGCATTTTCTGCTACACGTTGAATTCATTACAAAAGCCTTAAAAACCAGTTGATCGGTTATGACCGGCTTGATTTAGTTTTGTTTGATTCTAGTGGATTTGGTCCGGTTTGGTCTGCATGTTGCGATTGGTTTGGTTAGGGTTTAGGATTTAGGATTCTCTAATCACACCCAAAACAAATCTAATATAAAATCATATATATATAGAAGTATCGAAAATTTCAGTAAAAAAATTAACATTTTTATAAATACAAAGCAAGTCAAAATTTTGTATAGCATGCATTTCTCTTTTTTTATTCGCCTATAATTATGAAGAAAAATTAATATTCTGTTTGAAATTCAAACTATTCGTATTCTTTTTCCTTCCCTTTACACATGTCATTTTAGTTTCTATGACTCCTAACTAATACACGATTTAAAGGCGCATTGATACTTACCAATATTTTCAGCAACACAATTCAATTCCCCAAATTATGGATTTGGACTTAAAGATTTGAGTTCCGTTTGTCTATCGGGTCGTTTTCTACACTTTTTTTCGTCTCTTGGGATTTCTATTTCTTCTTCAATTTTTATTGGATTGATTTCTCATTTAGATTTTGTCTAACACAATTGTTCTGCTATCCCATTTCATATTATTTATAAACTAGTTGAAATAGTTAGTATTTGAATTGATTCATAATCTTTAATGTGACATTTTATATAAATATTTTAACTTTAGTGTCAAATAAATAACTAAAATTTTAATTTGATCTAATTAATACCTCAAATATTAAAATATTTCAAATTGATATCTCAAATATTGAAATGTTTTAAATAAATACTTTAACTTATAAAATCGACGAGAATTTCATAAAACTTTAAATCCAATAAAAAAAATTTAAAATTTCTTTTTACTAATTTTCTTTTGTAATCCCCTTTAACATTCCTTGTAAATTTAATAATTTATAAACATGTGTTCACAACATATATAAGAAAATTTTTTTACCAAAAAAAAACATATATAGAAAAATGATATATCTTAACCGGAACCGGTTAGACCGATTGCCATAACAGTTCTTCAACTATGTCTTCCGTTCCCCCCAGACACTTGGGCCCTACTTATCAGGTCTGGTACACTTTTAAATAAAAAACCAAGTCCGATTAAAAGGAAAAAATATATTTTATTTAAACAAACATCTCCAACGGTCATATTCTTTCTTGGCTCCTCCTCTGTTCCAATAGCTTCATCAATCTGTGCAGCGCTCTCCACTGTCTTAACCCTCACACCTTTCTCATAAAGTCAGGAAAAGGATAAACAAAAAAGCTTACCCTTTTTTTTTGTTCTGTAAGCTCAAAGTGGAATCACTTCTTCTTCGTACCCATATAATCATGCCCTGTCTCCTCTCTTGTTTCTCTGCCTCCAAGCACAAGAAACGCAGATTGTTCATCAAATCCACCTCTTCCACAGACCCAGTAAGCATTTGCATTTTTTGCTCTAAAATCGTTTCTGGGTATGATCTCAGATTATCCATTTCTAGTGTCCAGAGATTTTGAATTTGGGATTTTGCAGAGACGTGGAGATCATGAAGTTTTTGTTCAAGCCAAGGAGCTGGAGAATCAAAAACCTGTTCAGACGACAAGTGAAACAACTGCAACATCTGGGTAAGATTCTCTCATCTTTCCTTGAGATTCTGTGCGGTTTAGCGAAGCCGGTTTAGTTTGGTTTAAGGCCATTTCGGTTGTATAAACACAAAGTTTCTTCATTTGAATCAAATACCCCGATCGACAGAAAGTTTTCCTCGACCCATCTTTGAATTCTCCCGAACTCAATATATTCCTTAGAGAGAGACCGGTTTAGGTTGGTTTAATTCGGTTTAGTTTGGTTCTGATCGTATTTGTTGTTTAAATAGGCATGTTCTTCATATAAATCAAATAACATGAGAAACGCTTTCCCAACTTCAATGGCGGGTCTTTTACTATTCATTGCTTCAGTTTTCTTGGCTTATTAGATGTGTTATAATGAGGTGAATTCTCTCTTGCTTAGAGTAAAACCCGAAGAAAGACGTGTCATTGGGAATGTAAATCTGTTCGAGGGATTGCCTGTTGAGGTGATTTCCGATGGGTTGATAAAGCAGGATGGAGGGAAAGAAGGCGAAAAAAGTGGCGAGGAACGACAAATAGCCCGAGTAGTACGCGAGTCAAGTGAGCACAAGGGAAGCCAATCAGTAGTACCCGAATCAACCGACGTGTCTCAAAACCGTTCAAGAACTCATCGTAGTTTGAAAGATTTGGCGTTTGAAGGGTTTGAAGAAACGGGTGATCAGGATGGAGAAAAAGGGAGGGACTTTTTGATAGAGGAATCATCGGAGTCGTTGTTTTCTTTGTCAATAGACTCTAGGAGGCGAGTGAAGGGACCCGAATTTGATGGCGACAGAGAAGTTACAAGTCCAGTGACAAAGCAAGAAAATGTCCCGAGGATGGCAGAAGCTAAGTTGATGGAGGATGGGAAGGGAAATGATGAAGAACAGGTTCTGGAGTTGGTACTGAATCCAATTACTGATCAGAAAACTGTCAAAGTGAACAAGGAGAAGCTTGAAGAAGATTTTGAGAAGGAGAATCTAAGTGCGGGACTGGATTTATCAGGCAAGAAGAAACTTGCTGACAAAGAAACCGCGGTGGACACGAGCCTCTCGAGCTGGCTAGTCGAATCGTCAGGAGCTAACTCTATCGAGAATTCAGATTCAAAGAGCAGAAGTTCGCCGAATGACAGGAAGGGTAGACCGGTTTTAGGAGAACTGAGTCTGCAAGAACCGAAAACGGAAGTTGTCAGCATTTCCAAATCAAACACAATTGGCCCAGATTCAGATGATGCGCCTTTGTTAGGAACCATAGGGAGTTACTTGAGTTGCACGGAAAAAACCCGCAACAGGATGATCGCAATCTGAAATCTGGTGATATCAGTGGAGATATCTTGCTTCAATTTACAATTTTTTATTTTGGATGTTTTTTTTATATCGTCAGTCATTATTCACTTTTCGTTATTCAAAAAGTGTGTCATCATTTTCAGACAAGTTTATGTTATGTCGGAGTTGACGACCCAAGACATTGGAGGTGGATCCTTCTGAAATTCTTAGCTTTGGAAGTTTAGAACTTCAAAAGCACAAAAATACTATTAGTTTTGTAAAAAAAAAAAAAAAAAAAATCTTATATAAAACTATAAATATAATAAAAAATTATTATATGTTTTTAATAGAAATCAATCACTTCTTCTTTTTTGGGGGTTCCCTACAAAAACTGTTCTTTTGATAAATGCATTATCAACATACATCCGGATCTGAATTTACATTAAGAGCTGAGGATGAGCGATTAATAATCTAGCTTTACAATAAAGAAAAGATTTAATCCCCTGACTATGCCCAATTACAAAATTACCCTTATATTTTGTTGAAGTTACCAAACCACCCTTCCTTCTCCGTCACCGTCATCGTCTCACTCCTCCCCCGTCTTCTTCTAGATCAGCCCTATCACCGGCGAGTTACTGAAAATCGGCCGACCTCTGTTGCCGCCGATCATTTCTCTTTCCTGGCAAACACTTTTCCGGCGAGGTTTCGCTTCTCCGAGCATGGTGATGATGTCTCTGATCGAGGGTCGATCCCTCGGGAGCTTCGCAGTGCAGAGAATAGCGATTCTCAGGACCAGAAGCATCTCCTCGATCACGTGTTTGCAGTCTCCGGCGACGCTTGGATCCAGAACTTTTCCCAATCCTTCGTTGCTGTTCTTCATCTCTCGCCGTACCCATTCCACGATGTCAATCGATTCGCCGAATGAAGGGTCTAGCGGCGATTTTCCGGTCACCAATTCGAGAAGAACGACGCCGAAGCTGTATATGTCGATCTTCTCATCGATTTTCATTGTGTATCCGTACTCCGGCGCTATGTACCCGTAAGAACCGGCGACCATGGAGACCGTCTCGTTCTTGTGAAGCATCAATTTCGCCAACCCGAAATCCGCAATCCTCGCTTCGAGGTTTGAATCGAGAAGAATGTTGTTGGATTTGATGTCTCTGTGAATGATCGGAGGGTAGCAATCGTTGTGCAAGTAATTGAGCCCTTGAGCAACACCGACAACGACGTTATATCTCGAGACCCAGTCCACAAGTAAGAGATTCTGGTCATTTGAATGCAATGCATTGCCCAAATTTCCATTCGGCATGAATTCGTAAACCATCATGACTTCTCTTTCGTTGTGTATGTAACCGAGAAGCCTCACGATGTTTCTATGTCGGAGGCTACCGAGGAGGTTCACTTCTTTGAGGATGTCTTCTTCTTCGTCTTGATGATCTTCAACGTCAATCTGTGTCGATTTCCAGAGTTTCTTCACAGCAACTGTGATCAGTGGTCGTCTCATGACTTCTGCTTTGTAAACGATCCCTGTTGCTCCCATTCCGATGATGTTTGACTCTTTGATGTGTGATAAGATGTCTCCTGCTGTGAAATTCACTCTCTGGAAAGCCACCAGCCGCCATGGCCACTCTTCTCGTGGATTCTTGAGGAACAGGAACTCTCTGAGAACGTTTCTGTACAGATCCCACCTCCTGTATACCCATCTCCCTGCAAAAAACATGATCCCTAGTGACAGTATGACCGCTGTCCCGAACATGAACCCGAAGATCCCATGGCTCATATGCATTTTCCCGGGATTTCTCTTGGTTGCAGACAAAGCCAGGCTTTTAGAGCAAGGAGGTAGAATTCCACCACATAACCCAGAATTTCCCGTGAGATCGTTCGGATTTATGGCTGCAAACAGTGCGTTTGAAGGAACCGGACCTCCGAGTTTGTTGAATGACACATTCAGATTCTCTAGCACTGGAGAAGTTCCCAAGCTTTCGGGTATTTTGCCCGTCAAAGAGTTGTTTGAAAGATCAAGAACTGCTAACATGTGCATCATGGCTAAAGCTTTGGGGATTTCTCCCTTCAACTGGTTGTTTCTGAGATTGATACTCACAAGCTTTTCACAGGAGGCAATGCTTTCTGGCATTTCACTCGAGAATCGGTTGGAAGAAAGATCGAGGACGGACAAAGATGGACAATTCTGAAATTGGTTAGGGATTTTCCCATTGAGGTTGTTATGTGAGGCAATGAAGGTTTGGATATTAGGACTTGAGAAAATGGCTGAAGGAAGGGACGATGAGAGACGGTTAAACGATACATCTATGAATGAGAGCGATGTAGATAAAGCTATATCATCAGGAATCTGACCGGCGAGATCGTTTTTTGCAAGTTCCAGATGTTGAAGCTTCGGCAATCTGCCTAGACCGACGGGTATGGTGCCAGAAATCATATTATTTTGGATACGAACACGAACTAATGACTTGCATGATAAGATTCCTTCTGGAATTGTACCTGAGAACAGGTTGTTGAAGAGAATGAGCTTTGTGAGGTTTCCTGAATCACACAGTCCGGGCGGGATTTCGCCTGATAGGTTGTTCGACGAAACATCTAGCCATTGTAATGGCGAACTCTTTCCAAGATTAATTGGCAAAGAACCTGTGAAAGAATTTTTCCACAGCTCAAGAACTTGGAGATTGGGCAATTCACTGATACCGGAAGGAATCGTTCCAGTGAGTTGATTCCTCATCAGATTCAGAAGCTGCAGATTCTTCAGCTCTGCTAATTCCATCGGTATCTCTCCAGAAATCTGGTTATCGGAAAGATCAAGAAACTTGAGAGAAGTAATGTTACCGAGTTCTTGAGGGATCTTCCCTGTGAGCAAGTTCTGGTAGAGATAAACTGCTGTGAGCTGCTTGAGCCTCCCCAAGGAAGATGGGATCTGACCCGTGAGGTTTCCAACCGCGAAATCGAGGTACTGAAGATTTGTAAGGTTCCCAAACTCTTCCGGAATCTCGCCCTTGAAGCCGTTGTAACCAAGAATGACTGTTTCTAATGAAGAAAGCTCACCGATCTCCCTCGGAAACTTCCCAGCCAAATTGTTACCCGAGAGGCCGAGAAACTTAAGATTCTTGAGATTCTTGTACGTCGAAGGCATGGATCCCTCGAAATAACCTCCTCGGAAATCCAAAACCTCAAGCATCGAAGCATTCCCCAGATCCTCTGGAAGAAACCCAGAAAAATTGTTGCTTGAAGCATTGACGTAAGTGAGACCAGTGGCCATTCCAAGACCAGAAGGGAAGCTTCCGTAGAAGCTGTTCAGACTCAAGTCAAAGATCTTCAAGGAAGTGAGATTGGCAAGAGACTTGGGGAGAGAGCATTCGAACCCGTTGTCGCTGAGATCAATGGCCTGCAGAAACCGGAAGCTCTGAATCCGATCCGACACGTTTCCCGTGAGATTCATCTGCCGGAGAAGAAGCTTCTCCACGAAACCCTTTGAGCTGCAGTGAACACCGGTCCATTTACAATGAGCCGAGCCGTCAAACTCTGTCACATTCTCTGGTTTCTTCCAATCTTGGAGATGGTTAGAAGGATCAATGATGTCGGATTTGATTGCCAACAAGATCTCTTGCTCATATCCCAGAAATGTCTCAGAAGAAACAACATAAACAAGAGAGAGGCCAATGAAACAGAAGAAGAACAAGCGGGGAATCTGCATTTTTTGTTTGTTTGTTCTGCAGTTCTCTCTGCTCTGTTTTGTTCTTGTCTCTGTTTCCTGGTCACTTGGCTAATTTTGTGGCATTTTCAAGCGAAAATGGGACAAAGGAGAACAATGGTCCGAGATGGAAAAGTTCATAATGTGAGAGGGGAAGGGAAGCTGTGAGATAATAATAAGAATTTTATTTTTTTTACTTGATAATTTCTATCAATCCCATATACTTTTATTCACTACAATATCTGACGTTTTTTTTCATTTACAGAGCATTAGATTCTGAAATTATTAAAGATGATTAAGTTGCAAAACAATTAATTAAGTAATGAGAATAGCTTCGTGGGATCTTGGGGTCACAAACAAACTAATCATAAGACACTGACTGACTTGTAAAGTTGTGTACATATTAGGACATTGTGGGACACTGAAACATGGGGAGAATGTGTCTCTGTGATTGCTCAATATTTTTCTAATTTTCCACAATTATTGATCAGTAGAAATTATTTTTGAACAGTTAGTCACTTAGTCATATACGAATATATTTGCGTTTTGATCTGGTTTTATTTTCTTAATTTTTCTAGTGAGTTTTTTTTTATTTTGAAAAGTTATACCGTTCAATTTTTTTTTTTTTGTAAAATTGTTCTCCATTTTAGTTGGTTTAATTCAAAACAATTTTTGTAAAAAATATTAATTCTGTTATTAAATTTTCATTTTCATTTTCATTTATTTTTATTTACTTTCATATTTATTTCTTAACATCAATTAATTTAATTTTTAAAAAATTATATCCATTTAGATTTAGATCGAAATTGATTCAGATATTATAAGATATGAAATTTGAGCTGCATAAACAATAATGTATATTCTGTATCTCATATACATCGTTAGAAATTTCTATCCTAACAAAAACAATTGTGTATCTCAATGTAAATGAGTTAAAGGGGGAAGGAAAAACAATTTGAAATATTTTATATATATATATATATATATATATATA
>NW_010966881.1:3499719-3516566 GCF_000463585.1 Tarenaya hassleriana | reverse complement strand
ATGAAAAATATTTTATATATATATATATATATATATATATATATATATATATATATATCATAATAATAAAAAAAGAAGGAGATGACGATATATGACTGTTGATAGAGAATCTTCCCATGTTGTCACCCATCGATATCATGAAAAGATAATGAATGTAAATCCATCACAATGACATGCATAACATACACGAGTTAAAAAAAATTAGCTTAAATTATTTAGATTAATTTATATAGAATTAATAAAATTTAATATTAATTCGATAAAATTCAAATTTATATTTGATATTTTTATCATCGAATTATTAAAACTCTCGATAATATTATATTTTAAAATTCTGTGTATGAGAAGGTGGATCCCGCGGATGAAAGGTCTTTGCAAGTGACAACCCCCTATATATATATATATAATTTTGGCCACCAAACGTCCCATAATTTCAATTAAAACAATTGCTCATAACCCAAATATTATATTTGCATGCATTCACATTTCACATGCACCGATCGAGCTGGTTCCTTTTTCATAACTACGAATTCTTTACAACAATTATAGAAATAACAAGAATCTTATATTATTTAGGCATTAAATTAAGAGCATTATTGCATAAAGTTATCTTATGATGAGGTAATGATTCGGACAATTTATGGAGAAGGATGACGCTGGATGCCATCTGCTTCCAAGATTTGGTGCATCTTTCCTATCTCTTTTTCTTTCTTTTTTAATTTTAATTTATGATTTGTGTTGTAATTCTTTAGATGATTATATACCCAATTTACATGGTTTAACCGATGAAATAATAGCGCAAAACGTCTATCCATCCCGAGTTCGAGTCTTAGGTTAGAGAGAGTTCTCACATAGCTTTCTTTCAATCCAAAATTAATATGGACCTCGGTTCAAAATATCTAATAACAAAAAAAAAACTAATGATTAAATATAATTAACATATATGATTTGGATTTTGGGCTGGGCTTTGTTTAGGGCTTTGCTTCGTTTACCGGATTTGGATTTTTTTTTTCCGTTGAAAAAAACTACATTTGGTTTCATGTGAAGTTTCCGGTATTGTTCCGTTTTTAGGATTGAGTGAGTTGGACCGGTTTAATTAATAAAATATTTAATTTCTAGATTTTGTTGCTTTATTATTTTTTATAGTATTTGTTACTAAAAAAATGGGTCTTTTGATTTTTTAAATGAGTTTTTCATTAAAGTACTTTTCCGAATTTTTTAAAAAAAAACTAAATTTATCACATTTTGATTGTCAATTGTTTTTAGTTTTGATATTATAAAAATTCCGTCCACAATTTGACGCGCCAAGAGAAAAGGGCATCCAAGATCAAGGTTTGGAAATTTTCTTTTGTTTTAGAAAGTAACGAAGTGAACCTTCAACAACATTTTGGATGTCCTCGGTTTCAATGCAAATTATCAAAATAATCGGAAAATAATAAAACACAAGGCAATTAAATTTGAATATATAAATACTTAACTAAATTGAATTAATTTGTACAAAAAAAATGTGAATTTTTTATTATTTGACTGCTTACGAAACCATTTGAAATTGAAATTGATAATATATCTGATACGAATCCGATTGAAAATGATTTTATTTGAAAAGGGAGCGCTTGGCCTCTGACAAAAACTTGTGACTACGTGCAGTCCAAATATTTCGTGATTTAGAAATTGTGGGTAATGTCGCTTCTTGATCATCCGTGCCACCTAACGCCACGTGTCTAGTAACCGTGATATTTTGGAAATTTGTGGTGAAGATCTATCCGTTTAAAATAATTAAATAAAAAAATAAATATCCATAAAAATAGTAAACTAATTGTACAGTTAAAATTCCATGTGCATTTTCGATGATAGTTTGTTCTAGATTCTTTAGTGCTTTTTAGTTATAAAATTTGTTTCTAATTATTTTAGCAACAATATTTCTGGTGCCAAATTTTTTTTTATTTGATTTCGAGAATAACGCGTAATTTCTAGAGTTTTAGTAAAAAGGGATATAAAAAATTCCATATTTAAATATTTTTAATGGAAGATGAAGAGACAAATCTGTTAATGTCTAATTCCATTTGCATATAATAGACAAAAGTCTTAAACATAAGTACCCTTCGAAGCATTGAATCTAAAGTGTCTGCCTTGCTATTTAGATTTACCAAATCTTTACATTTTAGCCAAATATCAGAAATTACCCAAATCCGTAATACCTTTGGCCTGGCAAATTATCTAGAACCATGGTGTCTCGGAAGATTAGAAAGGTACCATGAACCAAACAAACTCTTTAGTCGCAAAAGTCTCCGTCAGCTCGTGTTTCTTCAATGTCTCTTCGACCTTACCTTGAACCTTCAGACAACAAGCAGAATATATCTTTAAAAAGACGTGTTGATAAACACCACTTCCCTGTAGCAAGTTTCATTCAGATCCGTAGAGTGTGTATGTGTGAATATATATATATATATATATATATATATTAGTAGGTACATGAATGCAAAATATATGCTTATACTCCATCACAAAAATTACAAGAAAAAAGCCATTCATTTTCATCACATCATCTGCAGCATTGTACATAAAAAACCAGAAACAAAAACCCAAAAAAAAAAAAACTGAAGAACGGGCATGAAAAACAAAGAACACACACGGATAGGACGCGAACCGGTTCAGGGTTCTGAAAAACCGAACCTCACAAAGCCGGTTAGCTCTTGGATCAGACAAATCTTTACCAACTGTAACACAACATCAAGCTACTACCAAGCAAACTGTACAGGAGGATGATGTTATGTTGTTTTAGGGGATAAAGTAAACACCCTTTTCATCTCCCTCCAGCGACCAATGTCTTCTCATCTGCGAGTTCTTTGGTGTTTGACAATGGAAGAGGAAGAGGTCGAGGGAGACTCGGGTTCGGGTCATTAGCGACTGGTTCTTTTTCAGAGGGTACGAGCTCGGGTTGAGACAACGGTTTCGGAGTGTATGTGAAGTTAAGATCTCTGTTGGCCGCAAGGGCAAGAAGCTCTTTCTCCTCTAAACCTTTGGTCGGGCCGAGGCTGCATCTGTCTGGTGCATGCTTTGCCAATGCATCTTTGAACTTTTTAATCTGAAATACAGCAAAATGAACGTAAGAGCGAGTTTAAAGAAAAGCTAAAATCAAACGCTTAGCCAAGAAGAAGAAGAAAGTATAACATAATCCGCATCGAAATACAACAATAGTCGGACCAGCAGACATTGATCAAGATTCTTCTCTTACATCACAGTGACTTCAATCATTTCATGTTGCCTAAACAGTAGACACACGAGAAAGTATACGGACCGTTGCATTGGTACAGCTAAAGCTGCAAAGACGGCCGTGAGCACCTCGGTAGAACCGGAAGAAGGGAAGGACATGAACTCCGAGGCTATAACACATGGACTTGTGCTCCTCATAATTCACCTGCAGAAACTCCACATCCGGATTCATCTCCGCCAACTGACATAGCTGCAAGTACATGAACAAAACCCACATTCAAATAAACAGCCGGATCAAAGATTAAACACTGTTTCCACACCGCAAAACAATCATCAAAACGCAATCTTTTCGTCATTTCGATGTACCCTTAAACCAAGATCATGACACAGATTCATCTCCCTCTTAAAATCTTTTCTTCAATATACAGTGAGTAACTCATAGCAATCAGACCGTCGGATCAAATAGTGAGTTGAGATTGTGAATCGGAGATTGGAATGGATGCAGACCTTGGGATGAAGAGCTTTACAGCCGCCGCAACCGGGCGAGAAGAAATCGACCACGACGAGTTTATCGCCGGCGTTCCAAAGCGAATCTACGAGGTCTTGCGCCGATGTGATCTCTCTCATGTTTGGTTGGAGGCACTTCTCCCACCATTTGTGAGCACTTCCAATTCGAAGAGCAGTCTGCAAATATTCGAATATTACAAAAAGGGCAAGAGAAAAAAAAAACATCAGATCACTTGTTCATCGTATGAATCTAATCTAGTTGGACTCTTCAACAATTGTAAGATACGAGAAAGGAGACGAGACAAAGAAAAATCCGAACACGGATAAGGACAAAAATGGAGAAAAAAATTGTGGATCGGATAAAATCAATATCTTTAGTATGGTGGATAAGAAGCGTTGATTATGGATTTGAATCCAAAAATTATAATCATATTAAAAAAAATTGCAAAAGGAACCCTAGAAATTGGTTTGTACGAAATTATCTCGCGAAGTTCCTCAAATTATGAAAAAAAGAGCTTATTATAAAACTTCTAAGATCTAAAAATAAATCAATTTACCTGTGCTTTAATGGAAGACTGAAAGCTCCGTCTGAACCTGTCAATTCTATCATCTCCCACAACGATCCGGTTTCCATGGAAGTCGCTTCGAAGGGGCTTCTGGTTCGTCAGCTTCAGACATGACAATCTCTTCTTACCGAAGCTCACTGGTGAAACACAGATTTCATTTCCATGGTGATTCCGACAAGTTCCCAATAACAGACCCGTTCTGCAAATCACCTCCGCCATTTTTTTTCCTCTACCCAGAGAAAATTATAAATCCAGAGAACAATAACAACAAAAATATATATTTCTACAGATTCGCCACAAGAGCAATCGAAGTAACAGAGATGGATTTTCCCAGGAGCGACGTGTTCTCTTAGCGATCTCCCAAGCAAAAGTTCGCTTCTGTTTCTTCCTTCACGAGCAAGATATAAAAAAGGGAAACACTTTTCTGGACAAGGAACAGTGTCATTTCTTTTCACTTGGATAAGATTCAGACCGTTGGATCTAGACTGGATTATGTCAATCTAACGGCTGATAGAGGACGTGAGTTGTGCCTGTGAGAGAAAAAATTGGCAATGGACAAGGCTCTCGTGGATATTAAAGGATGCGGAAAATAGTTTCTTATTTTGTAATTGGACAAGTGAACAAATATACATTTTGGTCCAGTTATTCCAACGAATATGTAAATATCTTCAATTATTAATATAATAACAATAATAGATTTATGAGAAAAATTAAAACTTCGTTTGAGCATATTAATTATGTAAAATTTGTTACAATTTTGAGTTTACATCTATTTTTAGTTCATTTAAGTGAATAGATGGTAAATATAATTGATTTGAAAAATACTTGATTGTCGGAATGTTTGAATCAAATTGTGGCAGGCATTTGAGATCGTGCTGTCTAGTTGTGGACCATCGATATTGAGTACGGGACACGTGGCGTTAGAAAAGCTGATAAAGGAGTTGAGATATGGATACACTTTGGATAAATGGAAGTGAATTTGCCAACACACCGACCACGTGGGTCCTGTAAGCGAGAACTTCTCCACAATTTTATATATAAAAAAATAATATTTTTTTTTCAAAATATATGAAAAGAATTAGTAGTCTTATATGTTTCTATTTTTTAGATTGTAATCTTGATTTTTTAACATAAATTGTTCAAAAATATAAGTAAGTACATATTTTTTTCATCAATTTTCGATCGTCATTAAATTGATCTAATATTCTTTTATCTCCCATTCACATACCTCATGAATCGTAAAAATTAACAACGATAAACCTTGTAAACTTCTACCGAATAAACTTTCTAAATTGACAAATTTCTGTCATGAATCCGAATCTCAAAGGTACGATCCTATAGTTTTGTAATTTTCATGGTTTTATCATTTTCATGAAACATGCACCCTTGCGTTTTGTAGTTCATGGTTTTATTATTTCCAATTAATCAAGGATTTCCGGAATATCTATGAAAATTCTAATGTACAGTCTGATATCATATATATATATATATACATATATATATATATATATATATATATATATATTTCAGACGTACCTCATATGCAAATTACGTCGATATGTCTAGTTGCATCACACCGTGACTTATAACATATATTTAATCGATATAGAGATGAACTCACATTAATTTATTATATGGCAAATGGGCCACTGAAAAATTATGTGCAATAAGGTTAATCAATAAACACAAGGGAGTTCTCGTTCTTGTGGCTTCCATTTAACTTTGTTTCCTGCAAATTATAATTTCTTTTATAATCCAAAAATTAACCGTGCTTTTTACTTAACTATATCTACCAGAGAAGTAAAGAAACTTATATGAATAGTCATTTCCATGTAAAGACTCGAACGTAGGTTGGGAAAAAACTTATATGAATTGATCCACCCAATCTTAACATTTTTTTCTCTCATTTTACTCGAACAAGTGCCACGCATAGATCGGGAAATCTATCGGCTTGACCTGACCACTACCATCATTATCCAAAGATCTATATACAGACTTGCATGAAAAACTTGTAGACAAATGCCAGTCAAAGCAACACATGAGAGACTACAGATCTTATGTCAAGCACACAATCACGCAACATCTGAGACATAATATCGTCTTCTGTCCGGACCGACCGTGGGTACCTCTCATAATCGAGGGCGAACCGTCCGCTGGCATCTAAAGCTCTGACCTTGAAATTATCAGATAGCGATCTTCCCATCACCTTGACGTATGAGATACTGCAAACAAAGAGCGTTTGATTCGCCTTTCAATATCCCGAAACAACTAACTATGCAGTGGAATCGAGGTCGATAACATTCTACGCAATTAAAAGCCCTCAGATCCTAATGTTTCAGATGACATCACTATCAAAAGATGGATGAATCACGTTCACCAGATACATACAAGAAAAAATGGTCAAAACAACAGTTATAGAAGAACTGGAAGGAGACTAACCAGATGTGGTATAAACCATCACTTATGCTCCTCTCGGAACAACCCAACAACTCAACCAGCACACACCCATCAAGGCAGACAACGGGTTTTGGCAGCTTGAAACTTTGCAGGGAACGTACCTGCCCATGAAGGCAATGTTTAGAACAGCTAAAAAAAAGAATGTCCAAATAATTTAACGGACAAAATGAGATGGTTCAGGTCAGAGGGTGCAGCAAATGCCTGAGCCATTGGAAACATTTCTGAAGTGTAAGTCCATACGAATTTGCTCCCAACTGAGGCTTGTTCGGACTCATGACCTGTTTTACGATGACCAATACGAAACCGAACATATCTCGCAGAAAACACCCTTCGTCGCCCCCCAGTTCGAGCTAATGAAAGGGAAAATCAACATAGAATTCAGAAACCAGGTGTCACGGCACAAGCCACATAAATAACCACTTAACACAACTAAGAATAAAGAACAAAGGAACAGCAATGGCAGAAAAATGATCTGAAACAATTGATATTATAGAGAGAAATTCTTTTTATCTATTTGCCAAGTTTTCAAAAGGCTGTCAGCAGACCCTAGGAATTGCATTGGTCCAGTAAAAGTGAAACAAATATAAAGAAAAAAAAACTTGCGCAGGAAATAAACAGCAGGCTATGTTACCTTCGAAAGCACGTATGTTGATTTCAGTAACGGCACATAAGTCACTAACTAATTTGTAAAGAAGGAAGTCTCCCGCTGCAGGTTGCTGATGTCCTCTACTAATCCAACATAAAGCCCTCCCGTGATCCCAATTTTGAGATTCAAGCGTGTGAGATAGGTTTTTGCCAGATGACGAAATAGCCTCAGAAATGCAGCTTTCGACAGGGAATGATGTGCATCCTCGTGCCAAGAAAGCGTAAGCAAGATGTTCTTTCTCTAATAACTTCCACTCCATGAGATTGCTTGACTCAGCTTCAGAGGACTCTTTTTCTTTACTACCCTCTTCGATAACATTAACATGATCAACTAAAGATAGTTGACTGAACATCCTTAAACATAGGTTCTTGCAAAGACCGTGTCGAATCACTGCAACCGATTTCAGAAACACTAATCAAGTTTTGAACTTCAGCCATCGTACAAACCAAACAATTTAAGAGACTAAAAACGCAAACACGATAAATTGGAAGAGACAGGGCGGATGGAAGAATAAGCACAAGTTCACGTTACCAAATGACAAAAGAAATACTAGGCTTACCAAAGTCTCGCCAAGAGTGCGAGACGGCACTTGCTCGAACAAAATCAGAGGGATCATCGAGACAAGAAAGAATCTTCAGGGACATTTCAGGCTCAATGACGTTAACGAAGTCCATGGATGGAGTTTGTCGTTTCAGAGAGAGCCAGATACCTGCTTTTCTATAAAATCTCTGCAAGATGGCGAAATAAAATGAGAAAACTTTATAGAAAGAGTGAAATGATGAAAGAAATAACATGAAGTAAGAATAATGGGAGGAGTCAGTGGCCTCGGAAAAAGAGAAATGACAACTAATTGAACTCTTCATTGGTAAAACGCCATTAAACAAACACACCAAAAAATCATGAACCTTACGACTGATATTTACGAGAATTTTTATTATAGTTTTTTCTATTTGTTTCTCTATCTGTTTATGGTTTTTTATTATATTTGAGAGATTTAAATAAAAAAAATTAAATCTGAAATTTAATTTTAGTAAGTTGTGTTTATAATTTTTTCTGGGGTTGTCCCTTGATGCAATTTCTAAATTATAAAACTTCAATAAATACATTTTTCAATGTTGTTGAAACTCAGAGAGAAACCTGTAAGGTCGAAAATCCCGCCGTTCTTTGGTCACTCGTTTCTTTCCGATCAAAAGTCTCCCACTCTCGGATGCGAAGAAAGAAAAGAGACGAGGAAGTTTTTACGTGTTCGGCTCCAGAGGGCCTACCGGGACGGTGACCCGCAATATACTAGGGACTGTGAAGTCGATATCGAGCCCTCGCCGTTTCACTCCGACGCTAGTGTGTTCAAGATTCGAAGAAGACAGACGTTTTAACGAGTTCGGTTACCGAGTTGCCTCGGGCCTACATCTCGGCCGGACGGTGCCGGCGAATCCACTAGAAACAGAATGGAAACAACCGAGAGACGGAGCTCCACAAGTCGGAGACTCGCCCCAACAAGAACAGACCAGAAATCTCCAAGAGATGGCACGAAAGATCCTTACCGACGCTTACCTCCCTCGCCTTTGGCGAGTCGACGCCGGTCCGAGCTTCGCCGTCGCCGGGAAGCTCCTCCGCCCTCGCGATCTCCCTTCTTCTTCTCCGTTCTCCCTTTCCGCCTTCTCCGTCTCGAGCACCGTGTGTATTGTCAAAGTGTCGAAGAACAAAACACATTAGGGTATTAACCCTAATCCCCAAAACACATCGTTTCGGAAATCCTCTCCTTCTACCCGAGGGTTCCACTTCTCCACCATAAAGCAAATGGGCCGGACCAAAGGAAAAAGGCCCAACAGGGACACTAGCTTGAGACGTTTCCGACGACCACGACAACTCCCGTGGCTCGACGGAGAAGAATTCAAGAGAGCAACCAGAAACAAAGGAAAAAACGATCAGAAACGAAAAAACCTGAAGTCCGCCGTCGATCCACGCCCGATCTCCGCCGACCTCCCCCTCCGATTACCCTACGTCGCCGAGAACGGCCTCCTCCTTCTTTCCCTCTGCTAAAAACGCTCTGACGAGCTAATGCAGTTCGGAGGAGAATAGGGTTTTTGTTCAACCCTAATGAGCCAAAACCGGTTCCAATTAAGTTAACCGGGTTTCATTCACCAGAACCGGACCACCCATCCGGTTGATAGAAAACTTGACCGAACCGCAAACATAACCCAATCCATTAATTGGAACCGGTTTATATTTATCATAGGAACCCCAAACGTAACCCAATTATTTTATAAATCGAAATGGTTAACACTTATAGGAATTCTAAATCTATTAATTTTCTTTAAAATTTATTATTATTATTATCATTATCATTAATAAATAAAAAACGTTAGAAATTTTATCGATGATCATTAAATAAATTTTGTCATAGAAATTAATACTTTTTTGTAAAAATATTAAATAATTTGTTTATTAATTTTTTATTATATACATTTATATATTAAATATTAAATGATTTTAATAATAATATTTTGTAAAAAAATATAATTTTTATTAATTAAATTTTATAAAACGTACACAAAAAATTTGAAATGACTCTGAATAAGTTAGACTTGAACTTAATCCAACCCATTTAGACATCTCGACTTACATAAGTTAGAAACAAAATTGGCGGACGATTTGTTCTTGATCGATTGAATCTGATTTAGTTAGATTAAGACATTGGTGTGTATTAACATAAAGAATAAAACATAATTATTAAAATAAAGCATAAGATAAAATAAAATAAATAAATATGTCTAATTGGTTATAATTTTAAAATAGCATATTACAGTATCAAATTTAAAATGATTCGATTTCTGCTAAAATCTTTTATATATATATATATATATATATATATATATATTATACTTATATATATTTTTATCATATGAATTAAGTTATTTATTATAAATAAATTCTTTAAGTAAGTTATTATTAGAACTATGTGAATAAAGAAGATTAAAAAATTTCATGCAATGAATAGAAATGATTAAAAAATCTCGATCGTTGGAAATTTTTATGTTATTTTAAAATAAAGCAACGGTAGAATTGTATCATTAGATGTCAATTAGAATACTAATAATATGTATTTATATAATTTATTACCATCTATTTTATATCATTATGATATTTTAAATTTAATAATTTAATATGTGATTGATAGTAATATGATATAAGATTTTATATTCAAAAGCATTTCCATCCAATAAAACTAAGATCCTTTTGACTTTGACCAAGATGGTTGAGGATTTCCATAAAGTATGAATGTAAATGTCTATATGTCCGGCATCTGTGGGTGTGCGTATTTATGTATGATATACATATAACATGTACATGGACTATTTTCCGATAAGTTAATAATATAATTATATTTGTTATTGAATTAAAAATGTTTTTAAAATATTTATATTTTCCGTTTCAAAGTATCTAAATAATTTTAATAAAAATATTTTTTATATTTCTTGAAAATATTTTTAGAAAAAAACATGTTGCATTAGTTCTATTTAAAATTTTAAATTTGTAGATGTAGTTAACTGGTAGTTTAGGGCGTGAAAGTTTGAATGGAAATAAAAATTTTAGAGATCTATTATAATTATAAAAAAACATAAAATAAATAATCTATCCAAAATTATTTCAGAAAGAAGAAAAACATATTATTAATATAAATCAACAGAATCAACTCTTCGCATCAATCACATATTGACGAATGCCACCATTTACGGTCAAAAGAAATAAAAAAGAGAAAATAAAATAATGATTTCACAGACCAATATTCAGGAAATATACCATGCGTAAGCGAAGAAGATGAAAACCAGTACCTTTTTAAGACTTTAAATATACATGATAATATATATATATATATATATATATCATAATATAAAGCATTACAGTCTTTTACCAAAAAAAAAAATATAAAGCATTACAGTCAAAATTATAAATGAAAAAAATGCATACATACCTTTGCATATATAAACCCTTAACCGGAGTCTACATATGTAAAAAAAAAACTAGGGTTTCTCTGGAGTCATAAAAATCTAAATCTTCTCCATGATGGTGATGTTGCTACCTTCTTAAGCAGGTGAAACTGCCAGATGATCTAATCTCTCCCTCTCTCCAAAGCTTTTGTATATGAAAGAGAGAACTCAGATCATGCTGGCAGCTTCAACTGCTACTGGTGCAATATATATACATATATATATATCATACGCCGTATCTATATGTGTATCTGTGTTTCGTTCCTCCGAGACGAAGGTTAAATCGCGAAGCGAGAGAACATATATATACACATAAAAGCATATATATACATATATGCATACACATATACTTGGGAAAACACAAAAAATGGAAGTGTTGGAACGTGTGCGCGTGTCTGAATATCACATATGAGCTTTCCATGTGGCTTTCCTTCTTGTCGCTTACTTTTCTGATAGTAAAATGTAATTTTTTTAAGTGTATTATAGATCTGAAATTTTCTAACTTTAAAAATATTATGCGATGATGCATTAAAAGACTCTTATAGAACAATGATTATAATCTAAAATACAATTGGCGTTCAAAATAAATATAACACAATTTTTTTTATATATACTGTCTTCTAATACAAAAAAGATATTTCAAATCAAATATAAATATAAAATATAAAATCATATTTAAAATTAACAATAATTTAAATACAAAAACATAAAGTTTATGGAAATATTAATAAAAATCAAGATAAAATTTTAAATTTGTTGTTACAAATTTATTTAAATAAATTCATAAAGAGTATATTGTAAAGAGACTAACGAAAAAATAGATTCAAACAAACATTTTAATGTTTTTTATTTGTTGAGGTGACACTTGTTATGATATGGTTTTAATATAGATTTTTACGCAAACCATGCAAGATCTTAGGCGAAAACTATTATTGAATTAATGTTGCGTAGGAGTTATACATAATTTTGTAAATTAGTATGTTTATTGTGAACAATTACAAATTTATGTTTTTTTTTTTTTTATAATTATGAGGTTCACCGGGCAATTTACGAACTTTTTTTATGATTTGTTTTAACAATTTCATATATTTATATGAGATATTTAAATATAATAATTATACCTTCCTATATATGTTACTAATCGTTCGAGCCCTAAATAAATTTCCCTATATATGCGTGTTGACGATTTGCATATAGAGGTATAGATATAGGCGCAACTGTTGGTCTGCCTGCCAGTTTCAAAATCTGTCTTGTTTACATTATGGAAGAAACGTGTGATATTAAAATGAAAATAAACGAAACACAATTAATACATACAATGAATTTGACCTATTTTATTAAAATATAAAAAAAGCTGATATTACTATTTTACCCTTTCCTTTTTTCAACGCGCTAATTGGTTTCATTATTGTAATGCGTTAATAAGCACAAATTGTATTTGCATGCATGTATCTGTTAATAAACACCAGTTGTATTTGCATGTATGTACGAGTTATTCGATTATGGCGTTTGCGCTGAGCTAAAATTAATTATTTAAAAATCTCAATTATGTAATATATTATCTAAAGAAAAATAGAATAATATTCGATAATTCAGTAAAATATGTTCAACATCTTAATTGTTTTGAAAAAAAAATATTTAAAATCTAATATTTTGAAACAATAATGACGTTTTCTAACAAGTAGTCGATCAGCGATTAGACTGTGGTGACGAAGACTTCAAGCAAAATTGTAACGAATCCAATAATATTATATTTTATGGATACAAATATATTGAAGCAAACAATATAAACATTTCCTAATGAAATTCTTAAACGTTACAAAATTATAAACTCAAATAGAAAACCAATTATTTATTTTTCATAATTATTATCATAATTTGCATTCATCATCAGATCAAATTTAGAGAAAAAAAAAATCATTGCATATGCTTGTGTATAAGTAATATATTTAAGAGGGGAAAAGTTTGAACACTATATATATATATGTGTGTGATGGAAAAGACATTGTGGTCCAAAGAAATGAAACAAATTGAATATAGTCACGCCTAAGGCACCACATGCAAACATGTTAGCTAGCTTGAGTTTCAAAATTATTTTATTTATTTGATTATTTTTTATATCTTTATATGTTTGGCCTTTTTTTTTTGTCTTTTTCTATTTTTTCTTTCTGGTGATTGAAAAATAAAATAAATTTTATGTTCAGTTATATAAAAACAATAAGAATAATAATGGGATTGATTTTTTTTTCAATTTTTTCTTTCTTTATATTTTCTAACTTTATTTTATATTATTATTGTTGTTGTTACTTTTTAAGACCATTTTTTCTTATACGTCGTATTTATTTATATTTTCTAATTTCAATTTTAAGTATTTATTCTATCATTTTTCTCTTTTCTTCGGTGTTAATTCAATTGATTTCGTTACGTTTTGGAAAGACGTTTTAACTATGACTTGACATTGTAATGTATGGTATTGTATATTTCACTAGAATTTGAAGCCAAATAACATAGAATAGTGACACACACACACATACATATATATATATATATATTCACGCATATTTGATCAGTTCGGGTTATTTGATTAGAAAAATGCTGAGTTTTTAATATTAAAAATATAATAAATTTTGGGTTTCTTTTCAAATTTTGTAATATTTGATTCGGTCCCGTTTGGTTTCGTCATATTCAATTTTCTAAAAATATTATCGTTTGGAAACAATATGGAGTTATTTGGTTCCTTGAAATGCGCAGCCCTAAAAGTAAAAAACTCGTACGAAATTGAATGACCAATCGAATAACATTATTTCTGGTTAATATTCCCAAATATATAATATACTATGGATGTTTTTTTATAGTGCGAGTGAAAAAGCCTTTTGATTCATTGGTGGGAAGCCACACACCAAAAAATGCTAATTAATAAAATAAAGAAAAGCCGATACAAATATAGAATTGGTTTTCAATTTCTAATTCAATATGTTATGTATAATTTTCAACAAAAAAAATACACGAACATTCTTTGACTCGATCATAAATTTTACAAATATTTCGAAAAAGGACTAGACGACATTTGATATCATTTTCGTATATGTAGTTTTTTTTTCCCCGAAGAATTTGTAAAATTCAATATTTTTTGGGAAATCTTTCTAAAATTCACAGATTTAATCATGAGTATCCCATAAAGTAAACACACCTTAATTGAAATTATGAAATATAAACATTGAAAAATTAAGTTAAAGAAATTAGAAATTTTAGATTGGTGATTCACGTCTAATGCCAAATACTTGGTTTAAAGTTGTTGTGTTTTTAGGCTTTTATGTCTCTCTTTTTCCACTTGTCATCATATTGTTAGCCAAATGTTGGGTATCTCTTTTTATTTTTTTTAAAGAACGTGAATTATACAATACAAAATAAATAAAGGGGAATTATTTTAATTTTTTATTTTAAATTGATGAAAATTAAGTTTATGTATCTTTATATTTAGTAGCCTATTACTTTTTAATGAGATCATGGACTATAGTATATATAAAGGAAAATTCTATTTTTTTAAATCCATTCGAAAGAATCAAAAATATTCATTGCGATATGTAAGACCATCCATACATGCGTGTTCTGCATATATAAAACAAACTATATAGTATATAAATTATAATAATAATAATAATAATCTTCTATTAATTAAATCAATTATCTGCAGTTGTACGTACTTATAATAATATGGCAAGGCATTGATAATGACATAATATTATCTTTCACGAAAGATGTTGCCTGTCCACCGAAAGTGTGCATGGGGACATCAAAAAGAGCTGACTGTTTTTGTTCCATCTTATTAAGTTATTCCCAGTGGGACTTCTCCATAATAAAAAAAAAATTAATTAATTATCAATCATTTGTACACATACACACATGCATACGTGCATGCATGCATGCATGCATGCATCCATGTAAATCTAGCATATGGTATATACCAAAACTCTCTTAATATTTTGTATAGAAATTGAATTGAATATATATTTTTTATCCAAAAAATATGTAAAGTTTTAAAATTTATAAAATTGATTTGGTGTAAAACACTTTCAATAAAAGGGTCATTAGCAAGAGAATTTTCTTTTTTCGGAATAGTAGAGTTTTCACGTGTCTATAGTAGACTTACGATGAATTCGACAAAAAAACAAGTTTTGGTGGTGTTTATGTAATGATGATTTATCATATAGGATTTAACAAAATATGTCTCAATGCGTTGTATCATTTTACCAAAATAAATTGATTTTTTAATCATAATATATAATATAAATTACATATGAACTATATTTATATGTTTTTTAGATTTATGCTCATCATCATCATTATCATCATTTGTGTAATCTTTTATAAATGAATCGTAAACCATAAACATGACTAAAAAGGTTTAATTAAGTCCTCCGTGTAGAAAAAAAGGTTCAGTGGCCTTTTCAAGAATTAGGCTTACATTGGTTACTTCTGTTCATGTTTACCGCTTCACAGTTCGATTTCTAAGATCTTCGATATAAATTTTGTCGGTCAATCATATCCGAATATACTTTAGGTTAGTCTACATGGTATCGGGGCGAATTCATTTTGATTTTATATCGTGCTTCTCGGATGCGGAATTGTTTGTGGAACGATGGAAGGTTTGTGATTAGAGAGGTGACTTCATTTGAATTATGTCGAAAACTGATGAGATATGGCTCGAATTTGTTGAAGAATATATCAATCTATTTTTTGAGGTCAGGCAAAGACTTGGAATCAAAGAGAAGGTTTGCAGGGGCATAGTCGTCATTTTGTCGGCTATTTCGTTAAGTCGTTAGACGGAGGGGCCGCAAAATGGGACACTAAGGGAGTAAGGGGTTCACGTTAAATGCTGACAATCGTGAAATGCGTTTCCAATCTCCAAGTATTCGCTCTATAAGTGAGTGTACGGGTAAGCAAAACAATTCCGCCTATAACCACCGTATACTCTAATAGGTGTCTTGTAATGCAATTACACCGCGTAAACTATACGGTTGCACCGTTATTAGTCATCTTGCTCTTGTTTGGATCCTTTGCAAGGACGAAAATTTCGTTCCCATACTCGGTGTGACCGAGTTGCCCGATTTCAGATTACTACAATTTAGAATTTCGTATGTAGATAATGGTAAATCTGGAAACTTGGCAAAAGATCCTAAACTTTGTGAAGCCATAGATGAAATCTTCAACACACGAGACCCCATTTAGCCTATAGTTTATTTGCTGTAACCATTTTCTTGACATAATATGTAATATAAGCCCTTCCATGTAAGCTACCTGAAACAGTAATCGATGAGTCCTTACACGTATAATAAGCTCAAATCCTAATAAGGTCGGTCCAGATACATGAATGAGGAGATCTACATATGGAAGTTTACCTAAGAGAAAGATCGCAACCTTCTACCTGTCCGATTCATTTTCCACGACCCCCCCCCCCTCTCTCCCTCT
>NW_010966881.1:3392407-3499603 GCF_000463585.1 Tarenaya hassleriana | reverse complement strand
CCCCGCCCCCCCCCCCCTCTCTCTCTATTCTTTATTCTCTCTAAAATGGTAGAGAAATTAGGAAATTAGGGCATCCATCTCCTCCTTTTATAACTAATAAACTCGGTTTAGATGCTAAACCGGGTGAATGTGGCGTCGGTTTGTACATGGTTCACTGATGCACCAGTCTTTTTTTTTTAATAAATAAAGAAAGAGAAACTGAAAATATATGTCCTAAATTATAAGCGTTATTTTTCGATTGAAATTTGTTTTGTAACAGAACCACGTGTAACCATTTTCCAAATCTCTAAACTCAAATTAATCAAAGCAAGGATCCAAAAACAATATATTCTTTGAAATGACTCCGCAAGTGTCAAGTTATATCCGACGGATTTGGATAAATATTATTAATTATTATTTAATTGAAACTTGATAATATTTTTAAAATTTATATACTGTTTAAGTATTTGAAGAATGTAATTATTTATAAGGAAGAAATTATATACTTTTTTGAAATTTTCAAGAAATTGTATGTTTTTGTGCCAACCTTTCAAAATAAAATGACAAAAAATGACTTCTGCACAGAAAAGGTTACGATATAATTCTTTTTCGCATGTTTTTCCTCTTCTTATTTTTTATTAGACGAAATGTAGTTGTAACTTCAAAAGGCGGTAAAAAAAGAATACAATAATGATTTGAAACATTATAATTAATTTCTTATAAAGATTTCTATTCATTTGAAAATATAATTTTATTTTATATGTTTAGCGTTCTGATTGTCCATATTTTTAAATTTAATAGATTTATGCATAATTAAATTTGATTTAAATTTACATTGGATCTTAGTTTAAGTTACGCGGGATTTCTTTAATTTTCTTATCTGTTTGGATTGGTATGTAATTTAATTTGTTATAGTGTTACATACATACATACATACATACATACATACATACATACATACATACATACATACATACATACATACATACATACATACATACATACATACATACATACATACATACATACATACATACGCACACATCAATCTATCGTTTGTTTAGTTTTTTAATACTAAACCGGATAATTTGAAATCAGATTTAATTCACCAGTTTTTATTCGTATGGAATGGATTAATAAAAACTGAAAGTGTACTTATACAATTTAATCGGTTTTATTTTGTTTGGTACGTTACAACCCTACCAGATCAATGAGCATATTCCCAAGCCTAGTAATCAAATCAAACTGAATAAATGGTATGGCTTTTTGGAGATTTTGAGAATCTAATGAGGGTATTTAGAACATTTCACGTAAGGTTTGTCGGGCACAACCCTCGTGATCGAAGACGTATTGCAACAAGGTTCTCAGGTCAAGCGAAGTAACTGAGGGCCCCACCATGTCGCATTCTGTCTATTTTCAACCATTATTTTTAATATCCTAAAATCGGAAACTTTTTTAATAAATAAATAAATGGTAATAGTACTTTTGATTTCGTTCTTTACATATTTTATCCTATTATCCAGAGTCATAAAACTAGAAAATTCAAGAAATTCAAAATTTATTTTACACAAATACACATGCATTTGAATTAATTATATACCAGCACATATTTTGTTTTTCCCGTTAAAAGATTTTACATGCTTTTTGAAATAGTTCGAGGATTTAATATCGATTATAAAATGGTTTTATATATAGTTATTGGAATGAAAGATCCCCATTGAAATTTGCCGGAAAACAATTATATATTTCAACTCTTATGATGAAAAAGAAAATATCTGAAGATTCTTGTTTTAGTTTTCACGGTAAAAACATACATTTTCTTTTAAATTTTAGAATAAAATTTAGTGATTTTTTTCTTCCAAAATTTGAGTTCGAAGGTCGTAGAGAAAAAATAACTGATTTTTCAAAAAATAAAATTTTGCTTAAATGAAAAATTTATTGGTTGATTGATAATTATTTAAATGCTTAAAAGACAAAAATAAGATTTATATTCATAGATTTGAAAATTATTTTATTATTAATAATTTATTGATTATCAAATAAATTATATATAGTATAAGTTTTAATAGAATTTTAATAAGAAAAACTGAAAAATTGTTATAATATAAATACAATTAATTATTGTTTTTATAAAATGCATTATACTTTAATTATCTCCATTTAAATATTGAATTTTTGCAGTTTCTCCTATTATATTTATTTTCAGCCTGACCTCACTTTCTTTCTTTTAACCAAAAATAACAAAAGCCATGACTGAGTTCGCTTCTTCAATATGATCTTTGCTTCAATTTCTTTCTGTGAGATTCATGTGTGGTCCATTTATATACTTTTTTGACCCCCAAAAATGTATAAAATAAATTTTATAAATAGTAATAATTTAGCAAATTCAATTCGCGTTTCTCTCTCTAAAAAGCCACCATTAATTGCACTAAATCTGCTGTCTTCTAATCTCTTCCCACTTTCTCTCTCTAGAAACATTTGTCCTTTTCCTCTATCTCTCCACACAGTCACACTCATGGAGAGGAAGAAGAAGAAACTTCAGCTAATGCTTCTCCGTCTTCTTCTTCCTCCTCCTCTCCTAATGCTCCCTAAACGCTGTCGTTTCGGAGCCTCTCCCCACTTGCTCAAGCCTCCATTTCTCTCCTTCTGATCATTCTCTCTCTTTCTCCCCGCCCCCTCTCTCTCTTCTGTCTCACGCTGTCACTGTGTTTCTTAGTTAGCTTTCATAGGTCAGTATCTCTCTTTTCTGCTCTTGGATTTCTGGGTTTGGTTCGTTTTTATCGCTAGGGCTCGAAATTTGCGATTTTTCTCTCGTTTTCTTGCATTTGGATTTTGTAAATGCTAAGTTGCATTTTAGGGTTTGTTTGCTTGGCCTATCTCTGGGATCTCTGGATTCTGCATAATTTTTAGCTGGGAATTAGAAGCCAGTTTCAATTTCTTCATGGTCACTATCTGTGCATTATCAATGTCGGATTCTCTCTGTTTTGGACAAGAACAATCAAGAAATGATGTTTCCTTCTTGTGTCTGTAATAAATTTGTTTGAATTTTTTTTTTACTACGACCGAGCATCTTAGTTCGAATCTCGGTCATAAACATCAGATCCAGGCAAAACACAAGAAGAAAATAAAAGAAAGCGTTTAGATTTGTGGTTGAAAGTCGTTGACTTGAACTTTTGAACTAGATTAAAATGTCAAGAAACAGGACTTCGAGCATTTTATGACAGTGCTTTGGGACACTCAAAAGCTGATTCACGAAATGAGACTATGAACGTTGGGGATGATTCTTGTTCTCTGGTGATGTCGAACTTCAGATGTGCTTGCACAACGATATTTTCATGTCGATTGTATCTTTTGATTGCATATTCTTAGCGTTTTGATGATGCAGGATGCTTTTCTGCAACTGTTCTAGTGTCTTTGCATATATGCGTAAATGTGTGTACGTATATGCGTGTGGTGTGGGCATGTGTATTTGTAAGACGAGTTGTTAGGTTTTTCTGAAGTTAAAACTGTTATTTGACTCCTTGCTCTGAAGTCAATTTCTTCTCTAATGAGATTATACACTGTAAGTCACATCTAATGGTTGTTTGCTGTTCTTTTCACCAGTTTTCTATCAAAGATTTAGTTTACTTGCACGGTTTTGTGTGACTTGCCTTTCAGTTTTACATTCTTGGACATGTCGTGTGTCTCGGGCAAATCTTGGTTTTCATTTGTCTGTTTTCTTGAAACTAAGAAGATTTCCTAACTTTACGTGTTTATGTTTCGTTTCAGGTAGTAATAAGTTGCAGATAACCAAGATACTTGGGGGGGCTCTTTACCAATGGACCATTACGAGATTCTCGAGCAGATTGGGAAAGGATCTTTCGGTTCAGCTCTTCTAGTGCGACATAAGCACGAAAAGAAAAAGTATGCTAAGCAAATTTTCGCTCTTTTTTTTAACTCGGTATACCAACAGATTCTGAATCATTCCTTGGTTTCATTAGGTATGTCTTGAAAAAAATCCGTCTTGCCCGACAGACAGACAGGACAAGAAGATCTGCTCGTCAGGAGGTAATGAAAAAACGTGATCCATTTCATGCTCTCTAATACAGCTATAACAGTTTCGTTACTTTCCCGTGTTAATGTAGATGGAGCTCATCTCTAAAATGCGTAATCCGTTTATCGTGGAGTACAAAGACTCGTGGGTCGAAAAGGTAAGGCAGATCTTTGAATCTATTGAGTTTTCGTATCGTTTTCATTCATTGTGGTTCGAAAAATCTCCGTTTATAACTTTTACTCGGCTGTTTCGTAGGGTTGCTATGTGTGTATTATCATAGGTTATTGCGAAGGAGGAGACATGTAAGCTCTCCTTTTCCCTTTTATTTCCCCGCTTTTCCATCGTTTCTCGTGTAATCATCCGTCTTGTTATGTTTACAGGGCAGAAGCTGTCAATAAAGCCAACGGTACCCATTTTCCGGAAGAGGTTTGTAAAATGTGATTCGGGAAGTTTTCCCCCCCTCACTTTTATGTATGTCTAAATCTTGTTTCGGTGTTTTTTCTTTTCCTCAGAAACTATGCAGGTGGCTTGTTCAGCTTCTGATGGCCCTCGAGTACTTACACTCTAACCATATTCTTCATCGTGACGTCAAGGTACCAATCCCGGGTTCTCATCTCAAAAACCCGAACATGACAACTCGGATTTTCTATCTGCTAATAAATTTGTTTCTTGTTTATCCAGTGTTCTAACATATTCTTGACAAAGGACCAAAATATACGCCTCGGTGAGCATTTCTTTCGAGCCTTCTTCTGTAAATCTCTTTCCGGAAACTCCCGATATCCTTAATGACTCGTGATTGATTCCTATGCAGGTGATTTCGGGCTTGCAAAGATTCTAACATCTGATGATCTCACTTCCTCTGTGAGTTACTCGGTTCCATCCATTTACATAACTGCCACTTTGTTTTTCTTCCATGTTTCCTTCCGAGAATCTCTTCTTTCCTTCGAATTTTAGGTTGTCGGGACTCCAAGCTATATGTGTCCGGAGCTTCTGGCCGATATACCTTACGGTTCGAAATCCGATATCTGGTCATTAGGTACGTCGTTCTCCATATGGTAGGAGATTATATAGTATGTTTTAGCGAGCTAAACAACGTATGCTATGTAGACCGTTGATCTAATTCTCGTTATCTCTCTCATCTCAACCGATAGATTAATCCGAAGGGCTGAAAAATGGTCGTACCGTGATTGTGATTCTGGCGATCTAACTTTCCGGTTCCTGTTTTTGTTGCAGGATGCTGTATGTATGAGATGACTTCTCTTAAACCGGCATTTAAAGCATTCGTGAGTTATCATATAACCCGAAAGAAAACCTGATCTTGTTACCATTTCTAAGCCATTCTTAATACTTTTTTGTCGTTATTACGGTGATTAGGATATGCAAGCGCTTATAAACAAGATCAACAAGTCGATCGTTGCTCCCCTTCCGACAAAATATTCGGGTTCATTGTGAGTCCATAATTTAGATATCGCGAGTTTCTTCGTTCTTGCAACTCTCTCCTTATGCCGTTTTCCGAACCTTTGTTTTCCAGCCGAGGTCTCGTCAAAAGCATGCTGCGGAAAAACCCGGAGCTCAGGCCATCTGTACGTATAACTTTACCAACCCAAGACACTAAACATTGCTTGTAAACTGGAATTTCCGTTGCTTGTGTTAGTTAGCTGTGCAATGAATATGATTATTGTAGGCCTCGGATTTGCTTAGACATCCGCATCTTCAGCCTTACGTTCTCGATGTCAATCTGAGGCTCAATAACCCGAGACGCAACACGCTTCCACCACACTGGCCGGAATCCAAGAAGGTCATTAAAAAAACGCGGTTTTCTGAACCCGCTGTTACTTGTCCTCCCTTTCGGGAAAGACGGCGTTCGTCGCTGAGGAACGACAGAGCTTTGAACCCCGAGGCCGAGGAAGATTCCATGTCGTCTATCAAATGTATCAGTCGTGGGATCTCGGATGTATCCGTCGGAAGCAGCGACGATGGAACAGTTATATGTAAGCCTGTTGCTTCCAGTGTTTCCAAGGCCTCAAAGTACGCCCCGAAAAAGACTCCGGTGTCGGCAAGAAGATTCGGGGAAACGGGAAGGAATCGCGACTTGGTAATGATAACGAATTTTCACCCGAATATCGCAGTCCAGGCTTAGATTTTTACCTGTCGGTTTTCTAATGTTCTGTTGGTTTATGTTTCAGCACCCGGTTTCGGGTGGTACCACCAAGAAGATGACTCCTTTAGCTCGTCGAGCTTCTCTACCTCTCTCGAGGAAGATGACTTCCCAAGAAACCGTGGGTTATAACCCTACATTCGGCATCTTACAGAACGTTAAGTCCCCGGAAGTTTCCATTAACGAGCCACGGGTCGACAAGGTAGCCGTTTTCCCTTTAGCCTTGTACGAACATGACATTTTATTCCTCCTACCGACGCATAGGAAAACATCGTCCAAAGGCTCAAACGGGTCACCACGAGGCGACATTGTGAACGACCGCTCTATAACAAAAGACAAATGCACGGTTCAGACGTGCAAGTCAGGAATTACAGACACGACCTGGCAAGGAATCCAACTCGATATGTTAGGAGAAAACGGGAGTGATGGGTCATCGTCTGATCAGAATGCAACGGCTGGTGCCTCGAGCAGGACTACTACATGTACTGCATCCTCGGGTACTAGAAGACGTCGGTTTGACCCGACTTCGTATAGGCAACGGGCCGAAGCTCTCGAGGGTCTACTCGAGTTCAGCGCGAGATTGTTAGTGGAGGAAAGATACGACGAACTCAACGTGCTGCTAAAGCCTTTCGGTCCTGAGAAGGTTTCGCCCCGAGAAACCGCGATTTGGATCGCCAAAAGCTTGAAGGAGAACGCCAATGCCAAGCCCGACAGCGACTGATCTCTGATCTCACCTTAGGTATCGCTGCCGTTGGTTCGTTTCTAACCGAACTTACCCAAAAATCGCCAAGTAGACTGTTAAAGAGTTACATGTCTCTGTATGTTCAACAGTAGGAACTAATCTTCATAGGGCTCGGTATAGTCTCTCGGTTTAGTTCGGTTATTTTCTGGTAGAGTTGGTTTTGGTTTATGCCTGACTTGGTTTAAGGTTTTAGAGGAGGAATACTTCAAGTTGTATTGTAGGGTTAATCTGACATACGCTCTTCTCTTGAACCGAACCGCTTGTTTTTTATTTGTATTAATTGATCCGGTTAAGTTCGGTTATGATTTGTTAACCGGAGGAACATGAACTTATAATCAGTCCAAGTCCGATCGATTCTAATAAGTCATGTTGTGATTCCGAGTGTAGTTTGTTTAATAAGCTATGAATACTATTTTTTTTGTTACATTATTATTATTATTATTATTATTATTATTGGGCCACGGCCCAAAGTATTTTCATTTAGATTTATTTAACTAATAATAAAAAATATTTCTAAAGCCAACAAAACAAAACCCTAAGGCGCAGCTGCTCTCTGCTTACGAAGAAGCTCAGACTTTTAGGGTTTCTCCTTCGCAGCTGCAACAATGGCGGTCGGGTAACTTCGTCGTCCTCTCTTTTAGATACTTGAATGGATGATTTCGATCCATTGTTTCTATGCAATTCTACTTTCTATCTGTATGCTATCTTTTTTTTTTTAATTTGATTTTTGGATCTCGTTTTATTCACAGGAAGAACAAGAGGATCTCAAAGGGCAGGAAAGGAGGGAAGAAGAAGATGTGAGTGAAATATTTTAGACTCTCTTTTTTATCGACAATTGTATTACGAAACAAAAGTTATAGTTTTCGATTAATGTGTTGATTTTTTAATCTTTGAATGAGTTGGAAAGATAAATCTCTGCCAATGCGAAACGAATGGATTATGAATGCTTTGATTTTCTGTCTATGAATAACAAATCTGTGTATATTGCTTGGACCTGTCCTAAATTTCTGACATGTGAATACCCTGTTTATATACTCTTGAAATTAAATGTCGCTTCTTCTACCTATTAAGTTCAATACTCTTTCTTGAATCTTAGGTACTTTATTTTATGAATATATTTGATTTTGAGCCTTAGATCGTGGTGGTTACAATTTCTGAATTGTTACCTATTCTCATGATTTTTGTTTGTTGAACTTAGTAATCTCATGTTCTCCATTCGTCCATATGTTTCAGAGTTGACCCTTTCTCAAAGAAGGATTGGTATGACATCAAGGCACCATCTGTGTTCAGTGTCAGGAATGTGGGGAAGACCCTTGTCTCCAGAACACAGGGTACTAAGGTACAATTAAGATTTTTGTTCCTGTGTGACTGACTGTGTCTTGTATTGGTGAATTTTCCCACGTGAGGTGTGTTGGACTTCTTGGGATTAGCTGAATTTTTAATGCATCCGATGTTGTTACAGACTTACGGATGCATAAGTAATATCGGTTTCTGCTGCATACTCTAATGCCAATTGCCGAATGGGTTCTCTGTCTTTGTAAATTAGTGTTTAATGACGTTAACTTAAAGCAACCGAAAATGCATTAACCTTGTCTTTTGGAATGTTAATTTACTTTGTGTTATTTGATATGCACGAGGATCATTGGGTATTCTTTAAAATAATTTTCAAACATGTGATTGTTTCTGTTCTTGACTTGGTGTCGTGTTGTGATTTTAAAAGTAACAAACAAACACATGCTTTACCCTTTTTACTTTTCAGTGCCAAATGATTTTCCTGAATATCACTGGGCATTCTGGAATGTAATTGCACCACTTGCGATATATCTGTATTTTACCTGTTTCACCTTCTTTCAGATTGCATCTGAGGGGCTCAAACACAGAGTCTTTGAGATTTCTCTAGCTGATCTTCAAGGTGATGAGGATAACGCCTACAGGAAGATCCGTCTCAGAGCCGAGGATGTTCAGGGAAGAAACGTCCTCACCAACTTCTGGGTAACAAATCGCATCTTACCATGAAAAGAATTTATCTTTTCTCATTCTGACCAATGCACCAACTTAACTGGTCTGTTCTCATAATGGCCATAGGGAATGGACTTCACCACTGACAAGCTTAGGTCCTTGGTGAAGAAGTGGCAAACGCTTATCGAGGCTCATGTTGATGTTAAAACCACTGATAACTACACCCTCAGATTGTTCTGTATCGCCTTCACCAAGAGGCGGGCAAACCAAGTCAAGAGAACCTGCTATGCTCAATCCAGCCAAATTCGCCAGGTTAGTACTGTACCATTACCATTTCTCTCCCTCTCATGATCGAGCCACGTCTGAATCGATATGTCCATTGACCCGTGTAATACATGTCGTATAGATCCGTAGAAAGATGAGGGAAATCATGGTTAAGGAAGCTTCATCATGCGACTTGAAAGAGCTCGTGGCCAAGTTCATCCCCGAGGCCATTGGTAGGGAGATAGAGAAGGCCACACAGAGCATATACCCTCTCCAGAACGTTTTCATCAGGAAAGTCAAGATTTTGAAGGCACCCAAATTCGATCTCGGCAAATTGATGGAGGTGAACTGAATTTTCATCTTATAATCTGAAAGTTTTGGTCACGAATCGTCGAAAACGATGGAATCATCGATAAATTGTGTGTCGGGTGCAGGTCCATGGAGATTACTCGGAGGACGTTGGCGTGAAGGTCGAGAGGCCGGCGGATGAATCCATGGCGGAGGAGCCGACTGAGGTCATCGGAGCTTGAGGATGACGTCATCGTTTTTTGTTTTTCTGGGAATGTGATATTCTTGATTTGGGATTTTTTGAGATTTGCTGTCAATGACTTCTAAGTTTTGGGTTCGAAAGCCTGACCGCTCCGGCCCGCCCGTCCTGTGGCCCGAGGTCCGAAAGCTTGAATTTTTAATGGACTTATATTTTAAGGTTCGAGTCTTTATTTTTTGGGCCCGATCGGTTAGACTAGGCTAGGCGGTCGTGAAAATGGGGTCGATCAAGATTTCAAAATTTGTTTTTATTTTAAATTAATTATTTCTAATTTAATATATTTTAAATTCATATCTATTTGATTTTGTATTAAATTTTCATTTATTTTAAACACAATTTTATTATAAATTTTTTTTATTTTAATTGAGTATCTAAATTAAACTTAATTTAAATATAAATAGATTTTAATTCTGCTGGATTAGATTTCAGTACGCTATTTTCGAGAAAATTAATCATTCGGACGGGAAATTACGTGAGATTGGAGGTCATAGCACTTGCAAACATTTTTCATTATGAAAATAATATGAAATAATGTCAAATTTTGTGATATTCAGGCAGAGTCATTATTATTTCCAAAATTGGATAACACTACCTTTGAGATGGTCCCCTACCTACTACATGTTACAATTTCTTACCTAAATAGACTACGCAACAAAAGAAAGTTTTGATTTTAAGAATATGAAAAGAAAAATATGATAAACATTGAAAAATATAGGTGGACATTTTTATAAATTTGATTAGTATTATATTCAAACTTATTTTTTTTAAATATATTTTTCAGTTTTTATATATATTTTTTTTCAAATTTGATTTATATTTATTTTCATATAAAAAATATTTTAAAGTTTTCCAATTATTCTAATACTTTCTTCAATTCCTTTAATTTAATTTTTTAAAAAATATTTATCAAATCAACTTTTATATCTAATTTAATTTGAATAAGATTATATATTATTTAATTATTAGATTAATTTTTTTACAAGTGATAAACATTTACAAAAAGAAAATTAGCTATTTTAGTGAAAAATTACCTTTTTCTTTTTCAGCAATTGAAAAATCATTTAAGAAAGAGGACAAAACAATTGGGGTATGGGCGAATTATAAGTGATGTTGTGTTTGATTCTTTGTACGCGGAACTTTTCTTTCCGCTTTGCTTTTTCTAATGTTTCTGTGTATATTTTTATAAAACTTTTCCAAATTCTAGAGAAAAATCTTGTAGAAGACAGAATTTTATAAATGCATTTATATTTACCAACCCAATTTAATTTTATAGATGGCATAACAAACTAAAAGTGAAAAGAGGATGGGATATTCGATATTATAATATTCCAATAACAAAATATAGTTTACTATAATGGACTTTTTGCTATCATGATTGCCGTTGAATAAAATCATCTCCTTTAGGAATATATATGGATTATCTACCAACTTTTAATAATAGTTTTAAATATTTATGAATTATTCGGCATAACTTTTAAAAAGCGAGTAATTAATTAAGGGAATACCACTCCAATTGTCAAAATTCTTTTTAATTTTCTATTAAGAAACATCCTTTAGTGATTTATTAAATTAAGGCACTCACAAGTCAAAACACCCTTACCCATGGCCATAAAGCCCCACCAACCAATTAGTCTTTTGTTTTAAAATCCGAATTAACCGTTGTTAGCATTTTATTTACGGGAAACATTTCGACCCTTCAGTTTGGTTATATTTTAGAAAGAAAAATAATGCGACAGAAGAAGACAAAATTGTTTTGGATAATTTATTCTGGAGATAAAGGCGGTAGCATGTTTGATGAGTTTATAATATTTGATTCTGTTTTTGAATATTAAGATTTGAAGTTCACTTTTATATGTTGATATCTAAATTTTGGATATTTAAAAAATGTTAGAACAGTCTGGTTTTCAAGTTAAAGGTGATTTTTTGGGATAATTTTATTTTACAAATCCAAATTTAAAGCCAATTTGTTTTAAGATAATTTAATTCTATCTATTTTATAAAAAAAACATAGCTTACATTTTTTATATACGTTTTCAGAATAACTAAATTAGGATAATAATAAAATATCTAGTAAATTAAATCCAATTCTTAAACAACATATTATTATTATTTCGCCATAAAAATATTTTTAGAAATAAAATAAAATAAAATGGTCATTGGAACCCACGCAGTTCCACTTTGCGGGTTATCGGGTTCCGGATCTGCCACCCATTTACCCAGCAAAACCCAAACCCCTCCCTCGGTTTTCCCGTAAATCCCCATTCTGCCCCTTATCCCTCCGTTTATTTATTATTTATACCCTCCACCAAAAATTCTCCTTCTGAAACATATATTCCTTCAATTCCCACCATCTTCTTCACTTCTATAATACTATATATATTATATTATATTATATTAATTATGTTTTTTTAATTTAAACACACCACTGAGAACCGATCCATAAAGATCACGAGCCTCTACATTTCTCGTGGAGGGTTCTGTTGAAACAATTCATAGAAGAAAACCATAGATTCGAAGTCTCATGTTTCTTATGAATTTCTTGGGTTTCAGCTGAAAACTTCCAGCCTCCACTTCTGCAGATTCAAACTCCGATCTTTTCGTTCCATCTCTAGGGTTTCTGAAACCATCAGAGCAGATTTTCTCATCCAAATTCAATGGCGGGAAATCATCATAAACAAGATGGGATCGGAGACGAATTCTTTGAGCAGATCTTGGGCGTACCACCTGGCTATGGCGGAAGAGGCGGAGAAATTGGCAGCTCCTCTTCCTCCATGCCCATGATGCTTCAGCTCGCCTCCGGCGGCGGTGGTTTCCGGGGTTTGGGCATGGGAGGGATGATGGGTCTTGGATTAAACTTGGAACATCATGGGCTCCTCGGCGCTGTCGGCAACAGTAATGACTCTGACAATGCCACTTCCATCATCAATGTAAGTCTTAAAAAAAATATGGACAAAAGTTTTATTTAATATCACACATGTTCATAAACTATTTAATAATCTGAATCGAAATCTGAAAAGGGTTTTTCCATCGAGAATCTCTTCTCTCGTGTTTGCATTTTCCTTGAAATGGTCTCTTGCCTTTTGGCAGCACTTTCTTGTTCTTCCGCCGTGGCATTCTCGTAATATGTTCAGTTCTGGGAGGGTAATTCAGTCAGCCCGCTTAACATTTTTTTGCAGGAGAGAGAGACTCTGCAGATGACGGGGCATTTCCCGGCGTACGGACATTTGCAATCTCCGGCGGTCCGTCCACGGCCTCCGCCGCAACTCCACCAGGTACATATTTATTTATGGACATTTGTGCCCCACGGAGGACACATCACAGCTTTTTCATGTGGAAATTTACTTTTTTGTCCTCCTTTTTTTTCTTTGTATGCACTATAAATTTGTCTCCTTTCGTGATCGACTATGAATTCCACTATTGTTTGAGAGTGGTACTTTAAGATACATTTGTATCGACTATGAAACTATTCTCTTAATTAAAAAAAAAAACAGATTATGTGATTTTTTTTGTTGAAATTTGAAGCAGCATTTTCACGGCCACCCTCTGCCGGGAACCGCCGCTCCGGCGGCAAATCAACCGACGATTCGTCCACGTGTACGGGCGAGACGGGGGCAAGCCACTGATCCTCACAGTATAGCTGAAAGGGTAATGTGAATTTCTAATGATTTAACATTTTTTTGGCTATCCAAAATAGAACCATTCCCAACACTGAATACTATATAATTATTTCGACTGAATAATTATATAGTATTATTCAAAATAGAACCATTTGTATCGACTGAATTTCTAATGATTATTTTTCTAAAAACTGAAATAATCAGATTCTAAACTTTAATCGAACACAGAATTAGGACAAAATAACATTAAAAAAAAAACAGAATTTCCTTTAAAAATTAGCATTTTTATCAACAAAACCCGAATACGAATATACAGAAACCGAACCGAATCCGGAATTCAAGAATTTGGCGGAGATTTGAGTGTGTTTGCCATGTAGTTACGTAGAGAACGTATCGCCGAGAGAATGAAAGCATTGCAGGAGTTGGTTCCTACTTGCAACAAGGTATCGTGTCCTTACGATTCTTCACCCTTTTTTTTTTTGTTTTTGTTTTTTAAAAACTTGTGGGTTTTATGATTTTGTAACAAAGTTCAATCCTTTCTTTTTGCCATTGCCCTTATGCAGACGGATCGAGCGGCGATGCTTGACGATATCGTGGATTACGTTAAGTTTCTTCGTCTCCAAGTAAAGGTACTTGCTTTCGGCATGCATGAACTTCATGTAAGATATTAGGGTTTCTGGCTGATAAGAACTTTATGGGTAGCCTTTTTTTCTCTCTTCTTTTTATGCACTCGCAAAAGTGAACCGATGGCTAACCACTAACCGGTTTACATTTCTTTTGAAGGTCTTGAGCACGAGCAGATTGGGTGCAACCGGGGCCGTGGCTCAGCTCGTTGCCGGCGTTCCATTATCCTCGGTGAAGGTAACTTAACCTTGAAAACCAGCCTTTTTTTCTTTATTAATAGCCGAATATTTTCGTTTCTTTCCGGTTTTAAACGTTTTTATTCTGCATACTGACATGAAAACCAAAGTTTTGAAAAAAATTTGGACCCAAGTTGATTAGCTTTGGGTAAGAAATCTTTAGCGTTCTATTTTTATCGATACAATATAGTATCTATAATGTTTTAGTTTGCGGATTATCGCTAATTTTTTGAACTCGATTCTCTTTCGAATCAATCATATGATTTTATCGCTACGAGACTGATTACCCGAAAAACTCGGGTCTTAGGATCTTACATGTTTCTTTACTGAATTTGACGATATGTTTTTCGATTTGAACCCCAAGCTTCTTGATATGGTGAAGAAGAAAGAAGAGGAATTCATTTTGTTTTTTCCTTGTTTGGTGTTGGATCTTGTTATGACTTATCAATTATATGGGTCAAGTAATCCTGGTTCCTTTCTTGGTTCCTTATAAGTTACAATTAACACCCTAAATTTTAAAAAAAAGTTTACTTTTTGATAAACCATATTTTAGCCCCAATACTCCTGTAAGTTGCAATTAACACCTAAATCTTGTGTTGTGATTTTCTCGCCATCTAATCTTTGGAGCCATATATAACTTGATCTTGTCTTCCTATAATCTTATAACAAAAGAGAACCTTAATTTTGTCGTTTATACCCAGAATTTATGTTTTTTACAATTAGACCCCAACTTTATGGATTCTATCAAACGTATGCAGATAAGGATTGCTTCTTCAGAATTTAATCATCTGTGCGTTCTGTGGTCATTGTTCATATTTTATCGAATTTTTTAACTAAATATATTTTCTTCGATTTTGTTTTCCGGCTTTGGGATACAAGGGGGATGACGGTGGGGCAAGCGAACCGATGTGGGAGAAATGGACCGGCGATGGTACGGAAGAGCAGGTTGCGAAACTGATGGAAGAAGAAGTCGGTGCAGCGATGCAATTCCTTCAGTCCAAAGAGTTATGCATAATGCCGATATCGTTAGCGTCAACGATTTTCAATACGCATCTGCGACCTTCCGATCAACAGCCGATGATCCCCAAACCCGAGATGAACCACCTTCTATAACCCAAAATCGTGCAAAAGAATGTTGACAAACTGGAAAAAAAAAGCTTTGGGATATGTTTGCATCAATTTTATATACCTACGTGATAAAGATGTAATTTTTTGAAAATTAAGGGACCGGGATGAGAAAAGGAAAAGGAGACGAAGTTTTTTTTTCTTCTTGCAATATGTTTTGTTAAGATTTAAGATAAAGAAAATGTGTAGTAGAATGACTTCGGTTACACACACACACACATATATATATATATGTATATCTATATATATTCGACCGAAATCAATCGCGAATGAATCTCCTCTTTCTAGAATGTTCAGAGATTAATAAACGACGAGAGAGAATGGGGGAAGAAAGAACGTCAAGGAAGAGAAAGAGGATGTGAGAGAGAAAGGCCTCAAACCAAGATATAGATTAGGCTTTTTAAAAAAATAAATAAATCTAATGTAATTAAATAAGTAGGTCTTATAATAGTTTAGATATCAAAACTAAAATTATGGTAAAATAACAATATTTTTGGTTATTCGTATATATTCATTCATTCGAGTCTTAATAAAAAATCTAAGATACAAATTGTATTATTACAATTCGAACCGAATTATTTAAAAATTCCATATAAAATTAGGATTTGATTTTATCCCAATCTTAAAAATACAAAATAATTTATATTATATTATCCAAATTCGATCTAAATTGTTCAAACACTCAGATTTTCCAGATAGATTCAGATCGAATTGTATCCGAGAAAAATAAAAATTAATCTAAACATTATATTATTCAAATTCGTTCCTGAACAACTAACAATTCCCAAACACTAATTGAAATGGGCCGAGGCCCAACCCATATGATATAGAAGCACGTGTGGCCCATTTGCCCCCGCCTCCTCTCCCTCACCTTGCACACTGTGTTCTTCACATTTTTTTTTCTCAGAATTTTTTTTCTGTGAGATTAAAAAAAAAAGAAGACAAAATGCAGCAGGTAAAAAAAATCTTGGTGCATTTCGTTTTTTTGTTAAGTTTGGTGCATTTCGTTGTTTTCATTAATTTCATCTTTTTCGTTTTCCTGAGGCTTATCGACTCTTTAATCTCATGAATGTTTGGATTTGCAGGGAGGTGGATCTGAAACGGAAGTGACATGGGAAGATCAGCAGAACATCAACAAGTTCAGCCGATTGAACAACAGATTCCATGAACTCGAAGACGAAATCAAAGCCTCCAAGGTATTTTTTTTCCAAACGGGTTTGATGATTTCGTGTTTAGCTTCACTCCATTGCTCGATTTCGATTTTAGGGTTTTTAGGTTTCTGGGTTCGGAATTAGGGTATCTTTCAAACTATTCGTGAGAGTGAGCAAGACGAATGTCTTGAATTGGAGGGTTTTTCTTTGAGAAGGGATCCAATCTAAGGTTTTTAGTGGGATTCTTTGTTTGAGATGATTCGATTTTTTGTCACTGTGTATGAGCCATTTGTTCTTTTAGTGGATCAGATGCTACATTGAGGATGGGAACCTGGGTAATGTTTTGGCTGCTCGCAGAATCAAGTAATGTGTCCTGGAGAATACGGTTCAAGGATTTCTATCTAATTGTTTGAATTGATTTGATCTTTTGTTACTGTTTCTGCTCTATTATGGAATCGAGCACTTTATTGAGGATATAGAAACCTGGATGTGATATTCGGCTGCTAAATTGTCTGGAAGAACACGAGACCTTTCAAACGATTTTGGATATATGAAATGAAATTCATCAAAAAGATAATGGATTGTTGTGGTTACCTGTGTTGGATGGAGTTTATGCTTCTATTCGGAAAATGGAAGATCTTGTACTGAAGTTCACTTTCGATTCACTTAATGGAGATCTTTAGTACACTTCCTCTGATTAAACTTTTCATTGTGGGTATTCCTCCTCTAGGGCTTCTGTCCGTTTGTGGATTATCGAATCAGGCTATTAAGATTTACATGTGTTGCTTTGTGCCTATATTTTCTTTACATGTTCTATGCCATAGTTCTTGACTTGTTTCTCGGTTACGTATGATCGTTTCTTGTTGGGTTTATTCAAATTTTGCCATTTCCTACTTTAACAGGAAAAATGTGATAATCTGGAGGATGCTGGGAACGAGTTGATACTTGCCGATGAGGAAATTGTTCGGTTTCAAATTGGAGAAGTCTTTGTTCATGTGCCGAGGGAGGAGGTAGAGACGAGGATAGAAGAGATGAAAGAGGCGACTAGTAAGGACCTTGAAAAGCTCGAGGAAGAGAAGGAAACCATTGTTGCACAAATGGCAGAGTTGAAGAAAATCTTGTATGCAAAGTTCAAAGACTCGATCAATCTCGAAGAAGACTGAACTCAGCTCGGTTTGGTTTTTTTTTCCCCACGGTATTTTTTTTCTCGGATTCTTCTTTTTCGGCTTTCTATCGCGGTTATAGGAAAACTTGTCATGCATCAACAATGTTTAGTTTGGATATGGTCCTATGGCAGTTGATCATATTGTGAGAGTTTAGACTAGAGTTCTTGAATATACAAATCCACTTTGTTCTCCCTGAAAATTTTCCCTCATTGAATCCATGAAATATCAATGGCTGGGTTTTCGTTCAAGATCTTGTTGATATTGCCAGATTTACTTAAATATGAACTTCAAATGTTGAGTTTTCTGTGGATTGGTTCCATCTGATGATAATTTGTGGCGATGGTTTCTGTTGTGATTCTGGATTTGTGTAATGATCCCAGAACCGTGAATCGAGTTGTTTCAGACAAGGATGACTTTCAAGACAAATCCAAGAGACGCTCCTTTTCATTTCCAAGCAAATGTATTGAAGCAGCAATGTTCAATTCAACAGTGGAAGAAAAAGTTACAATTTTTCCAGAATTTTTCACACAAATTCATCACAATACAACACCCAGAAGACCAAATCCCATCCCTCCTCAATCCAGGGAACACAGACTCAAGCAAAACCTTGAAGTTTAAAATTTTGCAAAACCTTGAAGTTTAAAATTTGATGGAGTTTACCCAAATTAGCAACATTTTTTCCGGCGACTTAAATCGGAGAGTAACCTGAAGTGCTCTGTTTTCCGGCGACGGCAGAGTTGACAAGCCCACTTTGCCGGGCACTTTCCTCGTCGAGAAACAAATCGTCCGTACACCGGAAAGCTGCGTGAGCTCCGACAATCACCACACCGACAATCAACGAAACCAGAACATTCTCGCCAACATCTGTGTAAACCAAAGCCAGAATCGTGACCAAACTGAGGATTCCAAGCACGATCCTATCATCCACGACCCGACCTGAGATCACAATCGGATCGTTGGCGTCTCGAGAGAAGTAGAGGAGAATCCAACCGACGAAGACGACGATGAAAGCGATCATGGAAATCGGATGATAGAGGAGGCCGAGGAAGACGACGGCAAGGACGATGAGCGCGTAGTTCACACGGAAGTAGCCGAGGTTGTGTCTCACGCGCGACATGGCCTCGTCATAGGAGTGAGGGAGAGAGAACGACGAGATGTCCAGGAGCTCTCGCCATGGCCGAAGTGTCGCGATCACCGACTGCGTCGTCTGCTTCGCGCGTGCGATCAATGCTGTAGCGATTGCGGCGGAGGAGGAAGGTCCTCCACCGCTGGAGCCGGCGGAGGTGGTGCCGTAACCGTACGGCGGAGATTTCGCGGTCATTTAGGGTTTGGGTTGGCCGATTTTGTGTGGGGAAAAACGGAGGGAGAGTTCCGGATCTCTCTAGGGTTCTTCGGGAAATTGGGAATTTGGGGAGGGATGTGTGTATGTATTGACGAGGGACGAATTCTTTATTGTTTCGCCATTGGTGCAAGGCTGGCTAAAAAGCGTGAAATATGACAACATTTTCCTTCTCTTTACTGAACTTATCTATTTTCGAAATTGCTAAAAAAAAAAAGAAAGTTTGTTTTGCATAAATGGATAGTCATTTTTTAATTAGAGAAAATTCATTATTTGTTAGTTTTATAAATAAAAATGGGTCATCTTTGTAGACAATTAAATATGATGTTTTTTTTATAAAATAAAACGAATACCTCTCAAGAAAAACAAAAATTTATAAAATATTAATATTAGTTAAATAATCGTCTTACATAACATTTATCTTTAAAAATAATCGGATTCTTAATTTAAACGTGAGAAAACGTAAAAATCTAATTATTTAAACGTGATAAAATATAAAAGACTTAATCAGAGTGTTCTTAATGATTAAATATAAAATAATCGATGTGAGGGTTTATAAAGAAATCAACAATGCTGCATAACATGAGATTGTTTTCTGGTAATAAAAACATCAGATTGTAATTCCGACAAAAAAACGTAAATATTGTTTTGTTGGGTTTTGATTTCACATTATTCTGCCAGAATTTATTCAGTGAAAATATAAAAAAATTTATATTTCATGCATTTTGCTTCAAAAAAAGGTCAAACCCAAAATGTCTTTTTCCATACTTTCACAACCATAACCTATTAGGGAGTTATATTTGTCTATTACATGGTTCCGATTTTTCTATCAGAAATATTTGATTATTATTGAGACAACAAAAACATATTCAATAAAATATTGAATTTTTATATTAAAATTAATTAAAAAAAGTCTTCGGAAACAAAGTACCTCCATTTGATCAAAATACATGTGCGCCCTTGATTTTTGTTCTTATTTTTAAGTTACGTGGCTTTGTATTTCAAAAAAAAAAAACAGAACAATCTCAAGAATGACAACAATACAAGACGATATACATATATATATATATATATATATATATATGTATATATTAATGCAACCTCAGTGTACAGGGTTACATCAATTCTCATATCAAACAAGCAGTCGTTTCAGCCGTACAAACACAGAAATTTTAAAAGAAAACATACAAGAGATGAACAGTCAGTTGTTCTTCGTTTTCAGAACAATCCATCTGCAAACAATATACCAATACATATATATATATGTATATATACAACCTTTACACCTTGTTCTTGTTTCCTTTGGTTTTCCTTTTGGGGTTCTTCAGAGAGAGAGAGAGAGCTTGTTCTTGTCACCCTTTTTTTCTTTTTCTCTCATTCTCCAAGTCAGTGAAGAAGAAACTAAGCAACGGTTTCACCATTCTCCACACTCGTCTCTCCTGAAACGGCTCTCGTGATCTCTCCCGTGATCTTCTCACGGGAATCTTCGACCGCTCGGGCTGTCGCTGTCTTTGGAGTTCCCTTTGTGGATTTTCTTGGATGATTCCCGTTGATTTTGGCCGTCCTCGGGCTGTTTGTGGATTTAGGCTCTTCCTTGCAACCGTCAACGCTGTGGCGGTGTCGGGCACAGTGCTTTCCCTTCTCCTCCTCCTTACACTGTGAGTTAGCCGCGTCACTGCAGCTCTTTCTCCGGTTAAGGTTCGGGGACTTGGGCCGAGTCAGTGGCAACTATGCAAACAAAGATATATACAAATGCAGAAAAAAAACAAACAATGAGCTCAGATGAAACAAAAGTTCAAATACCATAACTCATATACAAAATCAACCCAGAAGAAGAGCAATGGCAACACTTAACCTAAGAAAGTGGAGCCCATTATTCTTCACAACGATTTTCTATGTTTTGTCTTTTTAAGGAAAACCTCTAATGAATTCAAATATGAGATTGAACAAGAGATGGGTCCCCACTGTATGGGCAACTCAAATCAACAGAGGCAAATGCCGAAGTCCAGTTTCCGAAAATGCCGATGTTGTTAACTATAAAAAGCATGAGACAAGTTTGTCCACAAATATTGAAATAGAGACGACACCAAAATCTAAAACATTCCTGGAGAAAAAAAAACGAGTAATCTGTCCTTCATGTGTATGTTGCATCAAATCACTGATTTCAACATTTCTGGACGAGCAAGATATTGATCGAAAATGAGATGATAAGTGAAGCCACACTGGATTTGTTATCATACCTTCTTTAATTCAACCTTTGGTGGAGGACCCTCATAGTAGAAACTCGGTACCGGATTAGCTCTGTAAGCCATGCTCTTACGGAGCTGCTTAATTGCCGCTTCTTGCTCTTCCTGGAGAAGATAAAAGATATTATCTTCATTGTTATTCCGAGAAAACGCACAATAACAAGACAAAGCATGGTAAATAACACGTAAATGCTGCTCCAAAAAATCATATGCTATTTGATATTTCATGAAAATGTGCAGGAACCACATTGTATAGTTTGTAATTGCTGTACATTATATAGTTTGTAATTGCTGCTTTATGCCCTTATATTTGTTATTATCCCAGGAAGAAGTGTGAGAACAGATAGATACACATCTATATGGATACAGAAGTGATGAGTATGTGTATGCGTATGCGTGTATGTACCTTGAGCCTTTGCTCATTCTCTTTTTGCTCTGCCTCAAGTGCTTTGTGTTTTTCCTCTAGTTTCTGGTAAAACTGAAACCAGTCGTACCGAAATAAGGACGGGTGACAGAAAAAAACGAAAGACAAACACTGAAATAGGAAGATTGCTCAAAAGAGACATGGCACAAATCACAGAGTTCTCTAAACAGAATCTCATAGTTACAAATAAAGTACCTCTTTCCGTCTCTCCAACCGGACAGTGCTCCTAAACGTTGGAGCAACTCCGACCGTTACCTTGGGTTTAACTGTTTTCATAGATGTAGCCGAGCTATATACCGCTAAGGATCATCAAATGCTTAAAATCATAGATACAGTTTCTCTATATAAAAAATTTGTATATGTAAGCATCTAATTCCGTGGAGAGGATACGAGGAAGCAACAGACCAGCCATCTTCTTCATCATGATGTTGTATGTGTTCTGTTGGCTTCCTGGCCGTAAGGGGGGAATCGGGCTGAGAATTCAAGAGATACAAAAAGAAAAAAATGAAATTACATGCTGCAGAGTTAGATAGTTGTTATATGAGCAAGATTCATCAATTTGGTAAAATTACTGCAGAGAACCACATGAACCTGGGGGCAATTAACCGAAGAATAACTAAGGCATGGTTTATAAACAGCAGATTTCATTTCTAGAAAGTTTTAAATGTATAGAAAACAAATTATACACATCGGTTTTTAAACTCTACTCGGCAGTACTAGTATCAAATATCACAATTACATGTGTTTCTTATGTAACATAAACAAACTATTCTATAATTTTTCTTTAAAACACCCGATGGAATTGGATTTTAGACATTCAATTACATATATCTTAAGTTACCCCTCTCTTAATTAACCTCTTTTTTTAAGGATCACGTTTTTTTTTGTAAATTCTTCTGTTCCTCTTATTTATTTATTATTGTGGTTATTATTATTATAGATGGAATCTAAATATATGAATTCTGAATTTTATTACCTGTGAACCTCTTGATGCAGTGGGAGAGTTTGAGCTGTTAGCATTTCCTGAAGAGTTGTTATTAACTCCAGCAGTACGAGACAGGGGTGAAGCCCGCTTTTCAGTTGCCAGAGCAAATGATTTCGGTACCGTGTGGTTTCCATTACCACGGGAATTAAGCGGAGGCGAGGAGCTCAGTTTCTTATCATCAGAAGATTTCTTGGATCCGACATTATCATTTCTCTCATCATGATTTCTGCTTTTAACGTCAAGAACTTCTTGCATCTCGTGGGCATCTTTAGCAACCAAGTTCTGCTCAGTACATTCCTTCACTACGTCGACCTCAGCATTATCCTCCGAGATCTTGGTAAAGCCATGGAGTTTGCTTCCATCGGATGAACCATTTGAATGTGCTACGCGATTAATTGACTTCTTATCCATGTGCTTGTCCACAGGTTCTCTCCCCATTACCTCTGCATCAAGAAATATATCCATTCAGTCCCAAAACAGCAAAAGAAAAGCAAGGTCAAATAACAAGATATGCGGGCTCCTTCTCTGAAAAAAGGCAGAAACCAAGTAATACTTGCTTCTTTTTATCCTCTGTATCGTCAATAAAAGACTGTAGAGAATATGAAAAGAAGAAGATCCGAGAAAGCAATCAGAATCTGAACAAGAGGATCCGAGAAACCAAGTAATACCTTGCCTTTTTGATCCTCTATACCGTTAGTAAAAGATTGCAGAGAATATGAAAAGAAGAAGAATATCCGAGAAAGCAAGCCACTAGAAACCCATGAAACAAGATCCAATCTTTAAATCTTACCAAGAGGCCATAATGAAACATAAACATCAACAAATACAGAATCTGGAAAAATCCACCGAGATTTCAAGACCAGTTGCAGACAACTTTTCTCCCCTTCAAAGGAAACCCATTGATTTATGCAGCAGAATCTTCCTCATGACTCAATTTGCTCTATTTCAACCTTTACTTTACTGTCTACCTAAGCATATACAAAATAAGCTAAACCGCCACTTTGGAATCAGAAGCCACAAAATTCACCAAAAACAATACCCAATTAATCGTAATCCTCAGTTGTCCAAATGACAAAAAATTTCTGCTTCAAGTTCATATTGGAGGCAATGGATTGAAATATATCAAGAACAAATGCAGGAAATGATTTAGAATACTGACCTATAATATTTCAGTAAAACCCAGAATCCAACCAAGATCTGAGAACTATGGCTATTAATTGCATTAATGACAAAGAAATTAAAACTTCTCGATACATCAAACATATACAGAGAAATCAAATCACCCTTCTTCCTAAAACATAAGAAGAGACAACAATCTGTTTCCATAAATGGTTAGTTTAGTATATACCACACATGCACCAAGAGATTAAAACTAAATCAAGAACCCAATGTTCATATCGAACCAGCAACAACGTCCCTGTCCTAAAAATAGAGAAACAAAAAGGAAACATCTGAAACTGAACAGATTAACCATTTTTTTCCCAGAAAAGATAAGAGGTTTGAGAGGAGACTCCAGGAAAGGGGAAAGAACCTAAGAAATCAAAAGAACATCGACCCAGAAGATCAAATGTCAGACAACATTGTACAGATCGAACCACATTCCCACATCTCTTTCCGAGGAAAAATAATGTCCAAACAGCTAAACACCAACAACCCGAAAACAAAAGAAAAGACCCAGAAGGACAAAACAGAGAGAGAAAATCTAAGATATTCGAAAGAATTGTTGAGAATTTCTTACGATTCTTGCTCCGATCTGTCCAAAAGATTTCCTGTCTCTCCTTTTCTTCTCTCTCCCCCCGGAACGGAAGCAAACGCTGCAAACGTGAACTCCTCTCTCTCTCTCTCTCAAGATACTTGGTCTGGGTTTGGTTTGTCTCTCTCACAAACAAATTTTTCCTGTTAATGATTATCCATTTATTTAGCAGATTGTTGCTTTTGAGAAGAAATAAGTTTAATTAATTAATTGTAATTCACGTTGAGTATAATTAAGGGGACTGTTTGTTTTTCCCCCCTCAGTTAAGTCTTGACGGCGTTAGTTGACGTTGTAATTTTGATTTTGAACATTACATTATTCAATCTTTTATTTTTTATATTTTATTAATAATTTATCTAATCATCATTTATGTAACATAATTATAACATCTCGACTTTTTAATTTAAAACTCATAAGATGAAATTCTATAACATATAGGAATTGAATGCTTTGTCACATCTTGAGATGGTGGTGTTGAAATAGATCATTATGTCAAGATTAATATAACTATGTTTAAAAAATAAAACTGGAAATATCATATATTTTCGTCAATAATTCGAACTTAGAAGTAATAAAATTTTAAACTTAAATTAAAGATTATTTTTATGTTTAAATAATTCTAAATTTTAAACAAATGAATTTATTTTATAATGAATTATTTTTAAAGCGTCTCTAATGATCATTTAATTAATTACCTTCTAATAAAAGCTTCCAATTTTAATATATTACAAAATAACAAAGTCAGTACCACAGGATAATATGAGTGGTGCCCACGGCCGATAATATTATATTTGTTTTTTTTTTTTGTTAAACAATCAACCAAATTCCATTAAGGATTATAATAATAAATTATTAAAAATTAGTTAATTCGTGAATGGATGAACATTATTCTCGTGTTCAATCTATCAATCATTATCATTATCAACAAAGACATACGCAAATAATTAAAATAAATAAATAAAACCCATCAACAAAAACATAATGATGAAAATGAACAAAATGATGGATAGTTTTGATCGACCGTTGGACCAAACGACTGGCAAGATCGAACTGTTTAAATTATATTTATTCATTTTAGTTAATTTGTATATTATTTTAAAATTAACTTTAAATATCTTATATATGTATATATATATATATATATAGTTTGATGAAAATGACTCGAAATCTTTTTAACTGACCGGTACTTGTTTATAATATACTTGTCAATTTCGAGCAACTCTTTATTATATATAATTTGTAAAAATTTGTTTTTATTCAACCTCTAACTTGATTCGAATTCAAGTTACGGTTTGATATTCTTAAAAAAAAAAATAGTATTCTAACGATTTATATTGACATAGCATCCATTGATTATTACTTTAATTTTAATTAATTTTACGATAAGTACAACCTTTTTGTACGGTGCAAGGGTAAACTAAAACTATTTATGTATGGGCCGCCTAATGGGCTTTTCTCCCTTATTAAACCCAAAGTGTATATCTATCCATATATATATATATATATCAGCTATTTTATTCGAATCAAAGCGCGGTAACGTCAGCCGTCAGGGGAGAAGACGGCGAAATAACGGAGGCCGCCATGAAAGAGGAGGGGGAAAGGATGAAATGGAAGAGGCATTGGCACCGTAACACCTACAAAATGAATAAATAAAACAACTTATTACATAAATTAAATAAATTTGAATAACAAATAATTATTTTCAAATGGAATTTCGTACAAAGATATTTAAAACATAAGAACATGATCAATTTACGTATATACGGAATCGTTTTCTTGCAAAAATCCACCAAGTGAACAATGAGAACCAATCATCCAATCCAACAATTTTCGAAAAAGGTCGTTAATTTAAGATCTAAATCAATCCATATATATTTAGGGTTTATAAGACATCAAGGCACGTTATTAGCACAAAATAAAATATCCCATTTAGTTTGTGTTTTTTTTTTTTTTTTTGGTTAAATTATCAATTAAGTTCGAAATTAAAAGATCTATGCATATTTATTGTTTTATATCTGCCGAGTCGGCAATCATGGAAATGGGCATTACATGACTTGGAAATATCTACGGATGTTTTTTTTAACGAGAATTAGTCAATCAGCTCAAAAATATTAACTTTTAAAAATAAATTATTTTAATTATTAAAGTTCAAACTAAACTTAAGCTTAAATTATAAGTGTTTAGAAAAGAAATTTCCATCCGTGGATAAATTATACTATTTGAATTAAAAGTGTTTAGAAAATATATTATTGTACTGATATTGATTATTTATGGATTTATCTCAACAAATTCCCTATTAGAAAACTATGAATATGATTAATTAGTTGTTGTTTTATATGATGAACTAGAATTTTACACAATTGGGATATCTTATATTTTTACATTCGAATTCAGATAAGAAATTTCCAGCCCATTTCAATTAAAATTCAGACTTAAAAATCCTAATTTTTTTTGTATCCAAACATACCATATTAAAATGAATTAGAGTTGGACCTACAGGAAAGAGGGAGATAAAAATAATAATAATAATAATTTCATGTGAACAAAATCCGAAAAGGGACTTTGCCAGACCGAAATAAGTCTCCATATCAATTTCATGCCAAAGCTTTTAGAGCCTTTAAAAGAGAATCTTCAACGTTGATATATATATATATGTATATATATATATATATTATGGAAAATATGAAGAAAAAAAATCAATTTTCCAAGTGTTGGATTCCTGCATAGTGCGGTTCATGTCATTGCATTACACTTTCTCAAAAACTAAAGCTAAATATAACTTGTCTTTTGACCAATTTGGCCCAACATATTAGTGCAATAGAACAAAAAACATGAAAATAAAATAGCTTGAAAACATGTCATCGAATATTCCACCAATATATATTAATATATTGTTGAAAACGTGAAAAAAAAAAAGACTGTCGTTATTAATGATAGAATTATCATGACAAGAAGGGTATTTCACGTGCATGTTAACAACTATCTATTTATACTAAGGTGCATGTATATGATTTTTAAGTTATTACCAATCAACATTATATATATATATATATATATATATATTAATTACTTTAAAAACCAATAGGCTTTAGGGTTCATATTTCAACCTTGATGGCATCTCTTTTTTAAATAGATGGTTTCTGAATCATAACCACAAAACTAAGGAGAATTGGAGAGAACCATCCTTAGACAAAAAGGCAAAATTCCCTCAAAAGGTACATACATTATTAATACAGAGAGAGAGAAAAACCCCCTAAAATTGTTATCCTTTAATTTTACAATGTTAATATATTATATATATAACACAATTCTGTTAGAAATGAATACAATTTAAGGCAACCTCTTCAAATTTACTACTACAACAAAAACTTTCCTTTGGACAAGAAAATAGATATATTTAGGGTTGACCTTTTCGGTTTGATTATGCAAAATCAAATAGATCTAAACTCAAATAATGTATAATTTATCTAAATCAGTATGATATAAAAACTAAATGGGTATAAATTTTTCTAAAATCCAAATATTTGAAGTCCAACCTAAAATAATCGAAATACCAAAAATATTTTTTGAAATCGATTATTTTTATCAATAAAAACGAAAACCAAATCAAATATAAATAAAAATCAAATATAATCAAATCCAATAAATACTTTTCTTTTCTAAAAATTGAAAACAGTGAACTCTAGACAATCAAACCGAATCTGTACTGGAAAGGAAAATCTCCACCGATACATATATATTTCATGTTTATTAATTCAATATTGTTACGAATTTTATTTATTTAATATATTGGGGAAAAAAGAAGAATTAAAGGGTGGTATAGATAACAAATTTTTGCAGGCAAGTTTCACACGGAAGGAAAAAGAAAAGAAAGATTCTTGAGATGTCCCACACACCTTTTCCTTTCAAATATTCCCTCTCCTTGTAACCCCAAATAAAAAGCCACGCCCTTTGATTATTTCCCCTCATTGTACAAACCCTCCTCCTCCTCTTCTTCTTCTTCTTCATTTGGTCGCCATGGCTTCAGAGTTAGAGGTAAAACATAAGCAATGCATCCCTATTACAGATCAATCCTTTTATCAAGGAGAGCAATCCTTCTTCTTCTTCTTTAGATTTGTATCATTCGGAGTGTTCTAACTGTTGAGGAATTTCATGATGAAATGCAGAAACCAAATATCACAGAGATCAAGGTCCGTATGGATTGTAATGGGTGCGTGCAAAAGATCAAGAAAGCTCTTCACGGCATCAGAGGTAAGCGAATCTTTTACCTTCTCATTTCCACGGTTTCACTCTCCGATATCTTAAACGTTAACCTCAGGCCCAAGTGTCATCGATCATTGCAGGCATAAATGACATCTACGTTGATTTTCCTCAGCAGAAGTTGACAGTGATTGGCTGGGCTGATCCAGAGAAGATAGTGAAAGCTATAAGGAAAACAAGGAAGATAGCAACCATTTGTTCTCACGCAGAACAACAGAAAACCGAACCTGAGACCTCAGAAGCACCCGAGGCGAGTCAGCTACAGGATCCCGAAGCAGCCAATCATCCACAAATGGAGCCACGAGCTTCCGAAGAAGCTTCTCAGCAAGCTGACGTTGCCGCTTCAACGGTTGAGACAGCTACTCCATCACCCGAGCCATCAAAGGACCAGCCACCACCAGAGAAACCAGCAGCAGAGTCAGCAGCACCTGCAGCTTCAGAAAGTAATGCACAAGAACTCGGAAGCCAAATGGGACAAAAAGATGTAGGAGAGGTTCACGTGATTTATCATTACCCTCCTGATTATGGGCATAGATATGATTATGGAAGTCATCAATATAACAGTTATTGGGATAGATACAGCAACAGCCACGCAGACCCACAAGAGTCACCAAACACATACACCACAAGTCATTGCTTACCACATGAACCACCAGAGAGATGTGCTCATAGCCCAAGAAGTCGGCATCAACAACCGGTTACATATGCACATAGCCTAAGAAGTATCCCTGAACCACCGGTTAGATATGTGCATAGCCCAGGAAGTGTTCCTGAGCCACATGTTAGGTATGCACATAGCCCGGGAAATGTTCCTGAGCCACCGGTTAGCTATGCATACAGCCCAAGAAGTGTTCCTGAGCCACCCGCCAGGTATGCACGTAGCCCAAGAAGTGTTCCTGAGCCACCGGTCAGATTTGCACATAGCCCAAGAAGTGTTCCTGAGCCACCGGTTAGATATGCATATAGCCCAAGAAGTGTTCCCGAGCCACCAGTCAGATATGCACATAGCCCAAGAAGTGTTCCTGAGCCATTGGTCAGATATGCAAATAGCCAAAGGTTTGTGCATGAGCCAGATGTGAGAAATGTTCACAGTGAAGGGTTCCAACGGGACATGCAGGTTGGATACACTAATACCCAAGAACAACCACAGCCTGTTTATGGGACTCATAGCTACAATATAAGCAGGCCATCACCTTATGTGACCGGGTATGAGCATACACACTCACCACCGAGGCATGCCTATCACAGTAGGAGAGACTATACAGTTGATTACCAGAGCAGTTATTATGGGAATGATGGAAATGGAAATATTGCGGCGATGTTCAGTGACGAGAATCCAAATTCATGCACGGCAATGTAAAAGTGGCCTAGATGATCACAATGATTAAGGAATATAAATATTGAAGCAAGAACTTCCAACATAAAAGATGAAAAGGGAAAAAGATAAACCTTGGGTGCAATGCAGTGTGGTTTCCAAATTACACGTCAAACCATTAGAGAGGAATTAGATTCTATGATTGTAAGTGCAGAAATGAATCGATTCCTGATGCCGTCTTTGAGAAAGTTCCAAGAGGGCATATGCAGTCTTATCTGGTAGGAATCACTTTCAAAAGAATACTGTAAAGACAAAAACTTATTCTTCAACAAAAATGTATTAGTTTCTTGAACGTCTAGTCCAAGCAATATTGCCTATATTGCCTTTACTTAAAAGCAATATGCTATTTCAATGGTTGCCAAGAACCTTCCACAGAGCATAAAAGCTGGCAATATGTCTACATTTAAAAAGAGTAGCAGTTTACGAAACTGAATGAAAAAAGGAAAACAGTTTGCAACAACGCTAACAACCAGTTCGGCATCTTTCCTGCCAATAACACGAACAAGATGGTGCAAGGGTGATACACTGGCTTGAAGATATGATTGAAATTCAAACTCAAATCCAGAATTTGAGAAATCAATCCTGTACCAACTAAAGTGAAACTCGGCGAGAGACAGCTCTGAAACTGATAAGCCAAGTTAGTGAGGAAACCTACCGATGGGCTTGTCCGTGATCTCAGAAAGCACTCTTCCATTAAAGCACTGGAGTAGACCTGATTCAAAACCTTAAATAACCTGGATATGATCCAACAGAATGAAAATTCCTAAAGCAGACAATATAGATATGTTTCAGCTCTTCCATACTATTTTCAGTAGAATTTGTACTTCAATTACACAACAAATATGAGGACAAACTATTTGGATCTAGTGAATCAAATCAAATCGCATTAAATACTTGACTACAATGTTACATCATCAAAATAAAAAAAAAGGATAAAAAGCAAAATTTCTTAACCTTACTAGCAATGATTTCTGTGATAAGAAAATTATAGTTGCTTGACTTAGAAATCAGTAGAAAATCAAAGGGAATGCCTAACAGATTAAACACTCCAAAACGTGTCCACTGCCACAGTCTAAACCCCTATCGGATTCAGAAACTGACCAAGCGAACGGGGAATTACATCGGAAAATCAACGATCGGAGAGACAAGCTTTATTGGGAACCAGAAAATGCCACACCCATGGTGTCGGAAGATATACACACACAATGTGACGGTAACAGAACCACAGGGAAACACGCACAGGCTGATCTCAGGAGCCCATTCATCCAAACCCTGAAGCTAATTTATAAGCTCAAACAGAGAGAGAGAGAAGGGAGATCGATTAGGCGACATACCTGAAGCGAATCCCTGGCCTTGTCTTAAGTAGAAACAAGTCGCTCTTCTTTATTCTTCTTCTTATTATTCACAGAGAGAGATAAGAGAGAGAGAGAACAAATTTGGGGTTTAAGGTTTTAGGGATTTCACGGGAAGTCCAAAGGTTGGGCATTTCGGCTAACAATTGAGGTTGTACGATTTGGGTTCGGTCTAATCGGTTTTCACGAAAATTTTAAAGAAATGGGTTGGAAATAATTCCATCTTTACGCAACAGTTTCAAAAATTAATAATGCAAACTATCTATAATTAAATCTGAACTGTATTATTTTTTTAATGTCAGCCTGAATATGCATCATCTTTTTGTAGAATAAAAACAAATTTCTGTCTTTCAATCCAAAATGCAAGAACTTGTCGTTTTTAGGTTAACCGGTTTTAACCGAGCCAACCCGTGATGCAATGAGAATTGAATTGTTCAGAGAAATAAAGGTGTGGGAGTTTCGGGATTTGATTCTTTGGTTCGGTTCGGGTACAGATTATTCAGTTTTATACAATAATGGAAAAGAGTTTATGTAATACTTTTGAGGGTCATCATGTATCAGCTTCTTTTATGGATCATATAATCATAATAACAATACCATTTATTTATGCTTTGAAATGGAAGCATACACTGTTGACTTTTCGTTTTTTCCGTTCAGGTACCAACAGGATGTGGTAACGTAAACCTGTTTGCAATCATATGCTACATCTTCTTCTTTCTTGTGTAACAAGTAACCCAGGAGTTTCTCTACCAGAAGTCAATGCTCCGTACAAGAAGAGCCTCGGAAAAAGAGCTGCGGCAAAACATCAAAAGGATCAATCTGCACATGGCAACAGAAAGCTAAACCCTGAATTCTCTCGGATTAGAGGCGGTGGCTCGATATCAGCGATGTCCATCCGCTCCATCGATTTCGATAAATCATCGACCGAGAAAGGAATGCTGCCAAACCAACCAAGTAAAAGAGACAAACCCTTCTCAGTTTGTGTCTGCTTCAGTGTAATTTTCAGGGTTAGATCTCAACTGTAACTATAAATTTTCAATCGTGCTCCTCACATAAGCTGAAAACCAAACTGCAGATGATTTAATTCATATTCTTAACAAATCTTCATCGTGTATACCTGGAATCATCATCCAACAGGAAGGAGTTGCTAACAGCATTGTTTGAATCTTCTGTCATCAACACCCTCATATTTGCTATAACCTATAGTAGAAAAAATACGAACATGTTAGGAAAGTTTTAACTTTTCGTAATAATGTAAGCTATGAACGTTGGACGGAGACTAAATGTGATGCATATACAAACTTACATCAGGGGAGACGCTGTGCGTGCCGTATTTATCATCCCAGTACATCGTGCTGATTCTGTATAACTGCTGTATGCTTAACACCTGCAAATATTTCATTTTAACAGAGAATTTGACAATGGGGGCGTTGTCTGGTTGCATAGCTCATAATGTTAAAAGAATTTCCTTTTCTAGATTCTGCAGAGTAGTCACTTACTGGACAAAGATCATGACTTATCTCGTCGAGGGTTTTCTTTGGTTTTTGGTGTATAACCTGAGTTGAGAAGAAGATATTCATGTAAGGATTCTTCCCTGCACCTCCATGGTTATGACAAGTAACAAAAGTTTACCAGAAACCCGATGGCCTGTCTGATATGCTTCAGCTCATCCCAAGAAGAACCCGCATACTGCAATTGCAGGTTTTCTCTTGCATCAGTGGCTTTGTTTAGTGGAAAGAAATTGAGAAAAACTAGAGAAGGTACCTCATCAGTTGCCTTATAACACCAATGTTCTAGTTCAGCCAATCCTGCTTTGACATATTCACCGTTGCTGAATGAACAGCACTCTCTTCTCAATAAGAGACTGAAAAGTCGAGAAAATAAAAGAATTATTAGTACAAGAAGCAACATGTTTGAGAGAGGAAATGAATAAACAGCGCCAGTGAATGAGAGAAACCTGTTGAACAGTTGAACATTGATGAATGAGAATATTTGTGTGAACACCTTACGAACCAAGAATGGAGGGACCTAAAAGATAATTGCCAAAGAAAGAAAATTATGAGAAGACACATTTATTAGAACATGAGCATAAAATGGCATTTAAATAAATGAGCTGCGAAAGAGGTGGCAAATTTTATCAAATGATTCAAGCTCATGGTGGCTCATGTTGGGTATGATTAATAACTTCAGTTCAAACATTGTTTTAAAGGGAAACTGAAGAATAAATAAATAAATATATATATATATATATATATATAGGAACTGACGTGGTTAGATTTCAGTGTATTGAGGAAGTTTGTAAGGCTCTTCACAATTCCTTGCCAATGAGCAATCAATGCCTGCTGAGCTGCGGTGTTGCCAACGGAACGAGATGCTCCCTTCACTAAACTCGCCCTTGATGTTCTTGGTGCCTATTTCACATTACCAATAGATTTGATGTTTCAGGTGGGAGGAAATTCAAAAACTGCATATCATCGCTTGTGTCCGTGACTGATATAATGACAGGTTAGCTTTTACCTGAATGCACAATCCAAGAAGTGGAGAAATTTCTTTCTTCAAGTTATCCCGAATCATACCGTATATCTTTTCTACATAGGCTGTGAGCTGCTGCTTGAAAAGCAATGCCGGGTATTTGGCTTCAACTTGCCTTAAGGTATCCACTCCACCTCCCACACCACCATTAATCATCGAAAGATTCATGCCTTGGGGTGTCCCCCGGAAGCTCTAGAGCAATAAACATTCCTCGATTTGATTTATCAACGAAAAAAGATGATATATCTAATCTATAAAACTAAGTTCTTTTCATATACACGCATGTGTGTCTGTGTCTATATGTTTGCGCATATATGTACAGAATTTACAAGTAAAACAAAAAATGGCAATCATCTTAAAGACTCTGAGCTTTATACCTGTGTCATCCTCCCAAAGAGAGTGGCAGAAGATGAGCGACGTCGTTGTGGAGCCATTCCAGCAGCACCACTAGCTTTTAGTGTGCGTTGAAGGAGCAAGAGGAGAGTTGAGGCATTAGATAACCAATATGCGAGTACTTCATTATTGTCTTGCGTCTGAAAAAAAAAAACCATTGCAAAATTATTCCCTAACGCAGCAGCCTTGTAATCGAGAATTAGTTAATCATATAAAGTAAGCTCAAACCCAAACCTCAATAGCATGGCCAATTGTCTGAATAATCCGATCAAAGACGCTAGTTCTTTCAACCTCAAATGACCGCCATTGCAAAAGGCATTTGTATATGATACACGCTGCAATAGGTCGGTTCCCCTGGAAACCCAAGTGTTGAGCGATGCAACGGATAAGCAACTCCTGGTTTTCTTGCTGCTTCTCGTTTAACGTCTTCTGTGGCTTATCCTCCACTTCAGAGTTCTCCTTATGAATCATCACATTGCTATGCATATCCTATTATCAATTAACATGATGCGCACCAATCAGAAAAGAAAAAAAATTAATGAACTCAAGTTAAGTTAAATTTGAAAAAAGCAATGTAAATTTCTCTAAGAGAAACAAGCACATTGATGAGAAATGTACTTACCATACTAGGCCTTCCATCAACTGCCAGATGACCACTCTCTGAACCTCTCTGTTATTTTACACACAAATGAGAAGCTATGAACTTCAAAAAAGAAAAGCAAGAATACAAAGCTCAGTCTGAATTTTCGGTATCACAGATTACCTGTAGAATTGACCTGGATCGACCCGAAAGGAACTTATTTGGTGCCATGGACAAAGCCTGCTGCCGTAGTACTTTATTCTCCGATTCCAAGTTGGTGCATTTTTCTTCTAGCCTGATCATATAAATGATAAGGTTTAGCTTTTCAAATAAGAAATTTAGCAGCATAATCTTAACTCCCCAAGAATATACAGAGACGGGTGTTAACCACATTCTTTTATATAAGCAGGGAAGAGGAGAAGGGAATCAACAATAATTTTCGCTTGAGATGCTCTTGCCTCGTCAATGATTCTTGGAATTGCTGGAGTTTCTTCTCCGTTTCTTCCAACTTTTTCCTTCTTTCCTCAAGAGACTCTTGAGCTTCATCAAATTTCTTCGTTGCATCATCAGCTCGTTGTTTCTCAGTTTCTAGGGTAGCCTATTGAAAGATAAATTATGACCTATAACTCATATGTAACGATGCTTGCAACACAATAAGAAACAGATCGAAAAGATGCTGCAGCTTATAGCAGATATAATACCTTTAGACCTTCTACTTCTTCTGTCAATGATTCAATCTTTTTGGTATCCTCCACTAAAACTTGGGTTTCTTTAACAACAGGAGGCGCTTCTTCAATGGCCTTCTTTGCAGCTTCCCGTTCCTTAACAAGCAGAGCATTTGTTTCATCAACCTTTTTCCGCATTTCCTCCAAGGAACCCTGTATTTTCATTATCTCCTGAGACTTTTCTTCTTCCAAATCAACCTGCAAAGATAATAAAACCCATTCATGTCCTTCAGAAATGTCCTATCAAAAATCTAAACTTCATCCATAAAATGATTATTCCATGTGATTTAAGTACTTGCCCTCAAACGTTTCTCCAACTGGACACGGTATGTGAGTTCCTCTACTTTCTTTTCAAGCATATCCTTCGCCTCTTTAAGTGCACCTGTTTCCCTCGCAGCCTGCAAGATAACGAACATATTGAACTGTAAAATTCACATGCAGGAAAAGCGGCATTGATCTTAAGAACTCCTTCTTTACTAGGTGGTTTCGAAACTGAAACATGAGAGCAAAAGAACGTTCTATTGGTTTCAACTTCGAGCTAACTAGAACTGGAATCCTGATTTTGGAAGTATTTTTGGGAAATTAGAAAGAAAAAAGAAAAGAGAGAGAGAGAGAGAGAGATCTTTAAGCCTACGTATACATAATTACCCAACTCTAAGCACCTGGTATGGGTTTCCTAGAAATTAGGTTTAAGAATTCAAGATGCATATGTGAATCTGTCTCAGATGATAACCAAAATATATGATAGGAAGATGCATAGAGAAAATTTATAGCAAGACATGGTGAATACTAAGAAGACCAATGATACCATTTTGAGCTTCCGAAGTTCTCTCTTGGCCAGTCTTCCTCTCCATCGTGTCTGTGACACAATCACTCCTCTCTGTAGCTTCTTGTAGTACAAGGTTGCTCTGTGACAACGATATTGAGCCTGCAATTGAAGACAGAAATTAAACATTCAAAATGGTAGAAAAGCTAAGCTAATTTGACACTTCAACATGCTGAAATGCTTGTATAATTCTCTTGAGAATATGAACCTGAATAATTGTAGCAGCCTTTGTTTGCTTCTTAAATCTAAATTCTTTACGAGCAGCCATTGCTCTTAAACCTATTTGCACAAAAAGAGCAGCCTCATGGAGCTTCTTATAGGATTTTCTAGAATGACATCTCCGAGCATTCTTCTGAATCTTCACGGCAGCCGCTTGTCTCCTCAAGTTTTCAAAAACTTTGCAGGAAAGTCTTCCTGCAATGTAAGCAAAAGAGAAAACAACTTATCAACTACTTCAGATCAGAAAATTGCATACGTCGCAATGAATATATATGCCCTTCTAACTTGTTACCAAGAGCACCACACAAGATGGGAATAGCGATAGTATTAGATCAATCAGACAGCTCACCTCTGCAAATAGCTTGCATAGATATTGTGGCCTCTCTCAAAGCAGTGAACCGTTTTTGGGCCTGATGAGTCCGTATCCGTCTCTGGATTTTTTTTGCAGCACTGTTAAGGACTTCGGCTCTTCTGGCATCTAGCTCAGCCATTTGACCAGCTCTCAAGAACACCTTGGTTTTACCAATCTGCATTACCAAACAGGAATCCACATTTCGAAAGCATTGTTTAGCCTTTGATCGATCACCACAACAATGTTGTATGATGGCTCAACGAAGGAAAGACACTTGCAAAATAGTTACCTGATATCCTTTGAGACCCATCTTATCCAATATCTTTCTACATGCGACCTTCTCATCATAGCTGCGTGGAGACAAATCAGAAAATTGTATATAGTCAGGTTATCTCTTAGATAACCATAGAGGTTGAATGGCAAAGAGAGAATAAAAAAAGTTACTTACTTCCCTTCTAGAGCTTCGGTAGCTAGAAGGCCAAAACGGTTTATGAACTCAAAGAAAGGTTTACGAGTGGGAAATCCCGCACAACTGATTCTGATTGCCTCTAAAACACCCTACAAGGACAAGAGCCAACACTGGATAAGTCATAAAAGAGCTTGCATGGCTCAACATTTCAGCCTCATTACTAGAAGATGATTACGTATTTATACTTACACCACATCGAAGTTGCTGCATGACGTTGACATTCTCAAATATGGCAGGCTTTAGAAGATTGTTGGGCTTCACACATCTGATATAATGAGGCTCTGTAGAATTTAGTGTTTCCATCAACTGTTGGAGTTGCAACTGCATCAACCAGTTCCAACATGTTATTCCATGCATTACCACGCAATAAAAACATTACACATAATGAGTACAGGCTAATTATTCCAGTCCTTCTAAAAAGGCTTTAAAATATACGAATACATACATCACAACCAATTTTTTTCTAGTAGTTATAGCTCCTTTCTACAAAATGCTGGAGATGATATTTCCAACATCTGAACCTACACCAAATAAGTCTATTTACCTTAAAACGAGAACCAATCGATGAAAACTTCGAAGATTTAGATGATTCTTCCGGGAGTGGAGGGAAAAGGCCCGCCACGAAAGGACAACGGGAAGCATTCAACAAATCCTGATGTTCTGGGACTGTATAGTCCTTGTTCTTGTCCAAAAATAGATCAGACTGATAAAGGACCTGAAACGAAATTCACAAACGTTAATAAACTTGTGTGATAGTCCCCAGTGTTGTTTTTAATAGCCTAATTTATTCAAAATAAAAAGAATATACCTCTCCAGCATAATGGGAGATAGTGAAATCTGTACGAGAGAGTTTTGGCTTAATAAACCGCTTGTGGACTTTGAACGTCTGATAAAGTTTGTTTGCAAATGTTTCATGGGTCGACTTTGGAAACATGCTGAAGAATCATAAAATATCGGTTACAGAAATTTCATAGTCAACATCACCTCCTGGAATGTTATAAGTATAGAATTCTCCATGAAAGAATTGGATGATAATATTACCAAGCTTCATCAAGGAGAGCAACGATCCCACCAGGTTTCTGCAGAAGAACAACATTGCAGACTTATTGTTTTATTTGTCAATCCACAGTTCAAGACTCTAAAATGTAGTTATGTTAAGAAATTACCTTTTCTATCAGATCGAGAACATCTTGGTTATCCACAAACTCAATGTAGCTCCAATCTATTGCTTCTTTCGTGTACTCCTCCTGTTCCATCTTGAAAACGTGCTGAAAAAAAAGAAAAGTAACAGAAACTTGTAAATGAAAATCTCTGAAGAATGAAACACGTCTAAAAAAGGTTTTCCCTACAATAGAGCAATCACCTGATTGAAATGTTGCTGCAACTTCTCGTTAGTAAAATTAATACAGAACTGTTCAAAACTGCACTGAAACGTAATTAGCAGAGGAAGCACAGTAGAACAACACTGATCACATTTCTCTGAAATTGCCGCTTTCAAAATTGTTACCTGTTAGTCTTAAAGCTCTCGAACCCGTAAATATCAAGGACTCCAATAAGAGATTTAGAATTAGCATCTTGTCCAATCGAGTTATTAATCTTGTCTACCAACCTGCACATCACTAGAGATACTTAACCAAATCTGTAAAATATCACTTCCTGTTATGATACTAGCAGCAAAGCATCTCTTAAATCACCCACTTACCAATCAAACAATCGTGAATAAACTGTCTTAGCTAGACCATCTCTGCTGATTACAGCACTCTGTGGATCAAGACTTCTCTTGATAACTTCCTCTGGTGTAATCATGACACGCTTACATAATGCATCTTCAAGCGCCTGTACATCACACCTGAAATTAGGCTTCCGATTAGTACCCGAATCATTGGACGTATACAAATTCATCTCAGGATAAAACATTTACATGAGAAGTTCTGCCACTGTTTTAAGATGGAATTTCGCCTTGTCATCCTTGGGAACTGATGAATCCACTTCCTTCCCCTTAGTAAACTCGACATTACCAATATGAAGAATTGCAGCTACCACCCTGAAAATTGCTTCCTGATGAGGTATAAGAGAGAGACCATCATCATCATCAAAATTCAAAACTGAAACAAATTAATTTGAATTTACATTATAAGACTAATTGCTTACACCAAAATACCTGTTCCTTCTCACTAATCCCAACGATATCCATTGCTCTCCTGGTGGCAAGATAATCGTGGGCATCGCTTACACCGACGAGCTCATAGCATTTTGATTGATTCAGATAATGAAATGTCTTTGGATGTCCCAGCTTGTATTTTTCAACTTCCTGCCAATTTCCATTAAGTTATGGCAAGAGTCATGTACCGTATGATGATTGGAAACCAACATCCCACATAAATTAGATGCTGGCCAAGATACCTCTTGTGGTGCAGCACAAAGAAGATAAAAGCAGTGGTAGTTGCGCTCAGGGTCAGAAATTTGACAAACACGAGATCGCTCAAGAAGATATGTCCTTATAGCTGCTCCAGATATTCTTCCTTGCTTATCAAACTGAATTTCAACAAATTTACCAAAGCGACTGTGGCAGAACAATATAACGTTCAGGTGAGATTCCGTAAAACTTGTTAGGACACATAAAACTTCCAATGCCCATGATATTACATAGTGGAAGTGTGTAAAATTTGTTTCACCTGGAATTGTTATTCCTGACTGTTTTGGCATTACCAAAGGCTTCAAGGACAGGATTTGACTGAAAGTAAATGTTAAAGGCATCTTAGTGATGAGCTCGAATAGGAAAATAAACAAGAACATACACCCACACACACATGCACATATGTGTGTACATATAAGGAGGACCGAGAATGCTCAGACAAAATATCATACATACTTCGAGAACTTGTTGTTCAACTGTCCTTCCTTCGGTAACAGCACGACCTCCCAGATATGCCAGGTATCTCATAAGCATCTTAGTGGTCTCAGTTTTTCCTGCTCCGCTCTCACCACTTACCAGAATCGAATTGCTTTTTCCCTCGTTTATCATTGCCCTGAATGTAAAAACGGCATATCAGCTTGGAAAAAGAAGATCACTGCATAGCAAAACACTTGTAATGTATTACTAAGGCTACCTGTATGCAACATCAGCAACTGCAAAAACATGAGGACTTAGTTCCCCAAATGGTGCTCCCTTGTATTGTTGCATCATATGAGCATCGTAAATATGAGGGAGTCGTTGAAATGGATTAATCGCAATAAGTATGTTTCCAGTGTAAGTCTGCCATGACAATGTCAAACAGAAAACTATATTGGTGTCAAGAGAGGCAATTGTATAGTTTCATAAAACTAAGAAAATTTCAGTACTGACATAGATCTCATTAAGTTCATATCTGATTTTTAAGTTCTGAAGAACTCCTGGCTCATGCAAATAAGACAGCTTTGTCATGTCATCAACTCCACCAGCAGGAGCCTCCAAATCTTTTGGGTATATCTTCGACAATTTTGCAGTGACCTATGTTAGCAACAAATCAGGAAATCAGTTTCGTGATATTTTAGACTTTTAAAATGAATAGAACTTTGAAATTTCTTTTGACTATGGTGAGTGACTGGCCTTCTTTCCACTGGTGGTTTGGATCTCAACTTCTGGTCCATTAATCTTTTCGACCTGCCCATCAATCCAAGACACCTCAGGGTCTTCAACCCAGACATGAGAACCTACAATGATGTTAACTGGAGTTCCCTGCAGTGTGCAAAGCATGACAGTGTTGATAGGCTACAGACAAAGATTAGCAGGAGCAGTACGATTTGAACAGCCAATATGGAAACCACCCGCTGTAAATTCTGTGAATCTGGATACCAAAGATCTAAAAGAGTTAACAGTGGATGTTACGTACCATTTTAAGGCTTCAAGTCGGAAGCTCAGCTGAGACCTCTTTTCCTCTGCCGCAATAAATTCAAACTAACAAATTCCTAGCCCTCAAGAACATTTCACCTCAATATATTTGGGAAAGTGACTTGTTACGCAAGAAAGCTTCAAATTTCGGATATCCCCTCACAAACCCATCCAGATTCAAAGTACCCAGATCAAAATCAACAGAACCAATCAACCAAAATCGAAATTTAACCCAAACATACAACATTCACGCGAAATCGGGCCAAACAGAAGCAGAAGGACCCGATCACCGGAAGATGAAATTGAGCCATGACATGGAGGATTCGATCGCCAGGAATCGAAACCGAGAGCGAAAAAGAGGAAGAAAATGAAAAACTGGGAGAGAGAATGAGAAGAATGTGAGGAAAAGAATGAAAATCTGAGAGAGTGACATTGTTCTTCTCCATAGATGTCTTCTGACTGGTTCTTCTTCCCTTCAATTTCGCGCCAATTCGTGGCCCCAAACCGAGTCGTCTTCTTCCTGTGCTCTCTCTCTTTCTCTCCCCTCTGTACATGTGTATGTATGTGTGAGTGTGGGCTTTGCTTTTTTAAATCATCTTCTAAAAATAGAGTAATTTGATTTATTTATTTTTTTAATTAAGAAAATGTAGTTTTAGTATATGAAAACGCTAGACCAAACATTTTTTCAGGTTCTTCGTATGATTTATTAATTATTTAAATTTTTTTTTACAAAGTAACGTAGTGTGCATGGTTGATGTCTCGATCTACAATCAAAGTCAATGGTCAATTTCACATTATAATCCATAGAGTCAGTCCAAAACTGATCATTATTATTTTAATAGACATCAAAATAGAATTCGAAAGATAAGTTGCAATTTCATGTTTCCCGAAAAATATTCTTTCCAAGTAATAATAATAATTTTTACATTGAAAGTAACAAAAGAACAAACTCTCAACATCTACCAAGAATCCTGAAGAACATGTGTTTGATCAAAAACTACAACAACCATAAATGATATGATGTATGCAAGTCAATTATTTTAATATTATAATGTTAGCGTGTGTGTATATAAATATATATATATATATTCTACTTTAAATTATCATTTGCTTTCTAAATTTGAATATGTGTAAGATATTCAAGTTTGTGAAATATGTATACAAAAACAAAGAAAACTCGCAATTTTCAAAATTGATTAATTTATGTCATGAATTCATTAGAGTATGTATATGAAGACAAAAGGGTTAATGAATGAACGAATTCGTAGAATCTGATATATCTTTCATTTACATCCCAATGGGTTTATTTGCACCCAGAAAAATAAAAACTTTTAAAAAACTAAAATATCATAAAATAAAATAAAAAAGCCCTTTTGACCTGACCTCGTAATACGTCTTTACAAAAAAAAAATATTTTTTACCAAAAGAATCAAGAACTCTTCCGACGTTGTCTCCCGGTGACGTTTTTGGCCGCCTGAAACTCCACCACCATCCCAGGAAAAGTTTCCGGCGGATGACCACTGTGGTTATTCGCCGGAAAATCAACTTCGTCAGCCAAAATACACCGACCGCGGCCGCCGCGACGACCGCCGGGAATATGGGTGCAGGGGTTACCTCCCGACGGCGTCACTGGACCTCTCTGAAGAGACTGAAGGATGTTCAATTCTTCTCCGGCGAATGGCCTCGCCGCCGCCGCCGTTTTCCAGAAACCAGACGATAGAAGAAGAATTACGGCTAATACAAGAGAGATTGTATGAATTGTACGTAAGTTTCGGCGACTACCCATCTGATAAAATGATTCGAATCGAACGAAATCGCGATTATATGAGATGATGATGATGAATCGAATGGAATAGGGTTTAAGGGTTTGTCTTTCGTGGGTTTATTTCGGTTTACGGATTATGATTTGTGTGTATTGAATAAGATTGGAGATTATGATTTATAAAAAAAAAGGATTGGAGATTATGAATTTGCATGTAACGAAGGGTGTGTATATATATATATATATATATATATAGGGCATGCATGTGATGTGCGCTTGCGTAAGTAATCATAGTATAAAAAAATTGCAGTAAATATGTGTAAATGATAAATAAAATAGCAGATTTGACTGGAGGAGAGAGAAAATCCGCGGTTTGAATATTTGACAGTTGAGGAGGTCTAAAATGAGACATGGACACGGTCCTTGAACGCCAAACAATACAAAACATAAATAAAATATATCATTAGTGGCATATTAGTCATTTCGATACGGCCATAAAACTCAATTCAATTTTAATGAAATAATATTGCATTTTAATCGAATCTATCAAAAATAATTGAATGTAATAAACTTAGCTTGAATCAAAATAAATCTGAAATGGATATAAACATAATAAAAATTCGAATGAAAAATTATTTTTTAAAAATAAATATGCTTTTAATAAAAACTAATTAAATATAAATTTTGATTTGAAAAAAATAAATATAAAATAAAAAATCGGAGACCAACTCCAAATTTTCAATTCCTGACTGTACTTAAACCATGAAAACTCCGCCCGTCTAAAAGTTAAACATTGAAATTCAACATCTTCAAAATGTAATTCAACTTGTGCCCAACAAAAATTTGGCATTACTTCCTACCCAAAAAAAAAATCTCTCCATTTCATATAACATATATGTGGAAATTTCTATTGCCACTTCAATTTTATATATGTGAAGAATATTCCATTTCATATAACGTTTCATTTTTTTTATATAGATATATAGATAAAATTTTGTATATAGATAGCTATAATAACAAATAAAGAGAAAATTCAGTCCAACTTTTCTTATTTATTTTTAACATTACTAAAGAGGATATATACATATATAAATAAATACAAACTTTAAAACCATTTTTTAATGAAGGGATTAATCATTTCGAACACGACGGTTTAATTATTTATAACGTTATTTTTGGAGAAACAAATAAAGTATTCAAATTTGAAAAAACATTTTCTTTTTTCTTGAATTTCGATTTTTAATATATATTTATCTTTATCTTGTAGTTGCATTGAATTTCAATATTTGAAACGATAAAATTTTAAATAATTAATTAATTAAACATAGATTTTTTCACGGAACATTATCAAAAATATTCTATATCTGTTATTTTGACTTCAACACATAATTTTCTCTAAATGTGATCATATGATTAGAATTACACTCTGATCACGTGGTGATTACGTTATTAATAACATTAAATTTATGATGATCAAACTAATTCACCATATTTACATCTTACATATCACACTAATCATTTAATAAAATTATTATGAATTTAACGTCATAATCCATGTGATCATATTGTAATTGTGGTCATATGATCACATATGAAAAAAAAAAGTATGGATTAAAGTCAAAACAATAGACAGAGGACTTTTTTCCTTCCCACAAGGTGGTGGAACGATAGCGAACAAATAAGAAAAAATCCGCTCATGGTATGTTTACTTGTCAAGAGTATATGCAGATATAATAGCCTCACATACGATGCTATATTTAGTTAATAGACTTTAAAATTACAAATTGATGAACGGATTTATTTTATTTTTTGTCACAAAAAGAATGATCATTAAGACAATTCAATGTAAAATTTCGTCCAGATGTTTTTCAATCCGATTGAAAGAAATAGCGCAATTTTCAAAAGATAGAAAAATAGATATTCAAAATTTTCTATTAATTTATTTATAACATATGGAAAACATCAAATTAACATTCATTTAAAAAAAACATATATCATCACCATCTAATTGAACAAATTTGGAAGGAAAAAAAAACTCGTGAAGTATACGTAGTTGGCCGCAATATCCAAAATTCGTTTGTAATACAGAAAAATATTTCCTATGATGTAATATATATATATGTATATGTATTATTTTGTTATCTCTGTATTTTGCATGTTATAAGTTATCGTATTCGTACGGCATAATACGGTTTGAATGGGTAAGCAAACCACACAAGCCATTCCTTTCTATGATGCTTCTTTCATCTGACCATAAGATATTATTACTTATAATATTTTTCTTTTTATAGAAAAGCATATTTTATATTTAGACTTGCTTGCGTTTCAAGTTTTTTTTCATCAAAGTAATTAATTTCAATTTATTTTTTTTAGTCAATTAATTTAAATTTATTTCGGTCAAACGATTTTCATGCAGCCAAAAAGAACGTGTAAACACATGTTATAGACCGGAGCTGCCAAATCAAATACACGTATAAATGCAAAATTTAAATATAAAAAGGCATTTATATTCTTCCCGACAAACCACAATGCAAATCCAAATATAATATCTCCCTTCTACTCATCTCGTGGAAAACCCTAAACTACGAAATTCAAACCTCTTCGAATGATATTTTTTTTTTTGAGAAAAATGATTGCATGTACATTAAAAACATCCCATTTTTATCCAAATTTGAATAATTCAACCGGTGAATTGGAGAGTGTGAAATGATTGTTCCGCTCCGAATCCGAATCTCAAATATCAAAACATGCGTATATTTCAAAACATTGTCCCTATCCCCCGTATTATTATGGATTTTGGTTACAAAAAAAAAAATTCCATTTTTGGGTTTTGTGAGGTGATAATCATCAACCGCATGTCTTTTGTCTTCTCTAATCTCATAAATTTAACGTGTGGCTTTCCAAATGAATATATAAACTTCCATGTAAGTGAGGAAGAGTCGTTATTTACCGTTAGTAGAATGTAGAGTTCATCTCCAAACTTTACAATCAAAATTCGTACCAATATCATGTAGATAGAAAGGTCCAATTAAATCGATAGTATCACTTGGTATAACAAAATAAACAATTCATGGGGAAAAAAATTCCACCCTTGTCCTAGGATTCGATATAGTTTAATAATACAACTTTGTCGCACCATATCGCCAATTGGTACCGTGGCATAAACTGATGAGGGGTCCTACTGAAATCCATTCATATATATATATATATAATATAATATAACCATTATTTAGTACTATGATCATTTGGCACATTAATAGAGTTTGGAGCAAACATTGAAACTAAAGTGCTGTTGGATTTCACATAATTCTTCGTCCAAATTTTTCCATACGGCTCAAATCTCTAACCCTAAATGGCTAAATCCATTCATCTTTAGTTTTTTTTTTTACTTAATTAGCTTTTATCTAATTAAATGTAATTTAAATCCAAATAAAATCACAGTATATCCGCTCTATTTCTTTAAAGAAAGAAATTGGAAGGACGTTAATATATACGCACATGTTATATACGTAAAACATTAGAACATTCACATGCACATATATTACTTGAATTTCGTTTTGGTCACTATGAGAGAATTTTGACGATTCTTGTTTTTTGAACGAAAATTTTTGAATTCTACAAAGAAGATGAATCACGGTGATTTATTTTGTTTTGCTATAGAAATTTCTATGGCAAATCACTGTCCATCACGATATTTTAATACGATAGACACGTATCATATTTCGAGGAAAAACATTTTTCCGTTGTTATCCATAGCAAATCATTGCTAATTGCGATACAATTTTTTATCTGTATTTTGTCATGAAATTATCGTATTCTTTGTATTGCAATGTTATTTCCATTGTAACACTGATTTTTTCTAGTGTTAAAGTTCTTAGATTTCACGAGAATTTCATAAATCACTAATACTTGTATTTAGAGATCATCAAAAAATTAATTTAAAAATAAAACATCCGAATCATATAGGTTAGAATTAGATAATACATGCATAATTATAAACCCCGCGAATTCGGATATTTATTCGTTTGTAACGCCTTCACCGTTTGCTGCGACCCTCGTGGTTTCTAGGGTCGTTGCTCACCTGTAAGCATGGTAAATTACGATATTATCCTTAGATTTCAACGCTCCATGCATAGAAACGCCATGTGGAACTACATATTTTATTTTCAGCGACGTGGGAAATGGTTTTAAATATTTATTTATTCGGCGTAATAAAAATAATTTTATCTTATACTCAGTCTCCATTGTATTTCTCTGGTTTGACCCAAATGACAGAGATCTGCGCTACTTATACTTTATTTCTTTATTTCTATACATTTATTATTTAATTTAACTGAGGAAATAAAACGCCTGGCAAGGCACCTACTCTCCCCCCCCCCCCCTTACAGTACAGAACAAAGATTCATTCTTTTCTACTGCAAAACTTTCCAATCAGATTCTGAGATTAGTTTTTATTTAATTTAACGGAGGAAATAAAACGCCTGGCAAGGCCCCTTCTCTCCCCCCCCCCCCCTTACAGTACAGAACAAAGATTCATTCTTTTCTACTGCAAAACTTTCCAATCAGATTCTGAGATTAGGGTTCTTCTCTCGCTAATCTTCGAAGTTCTCGTACTTATTCCGCTGTAAGTTCGAGCTTCTTGGGATTCCAGATCGCTGGTTAGGGTTTTACTGCATGTCCCTTTGCTTCGATTTCATCACTCCATCTTATATCATCGTAGTGGACTTCTTTTTCTTAATTTCAGTGGATGTTCAAGCATTTTGATTCTGTTGGTTTCTTAGGGTTAGATTACTTTCTCACTGTGTTTGTGTTTGAAAGTGTTGGGATATGGTGATAAATGAAGCTTAGATTCGTGCTATGGGTTTTCTGTTATTGGGTCGAAAGACACCACCGCGTAAGCGATGTAACAATCTTTCTTCTGTAATCTTCCTTCGATTTATCATGCGATTAGATCGCATACAGTTCGAGTGATTTATTGGAGTTAAATTTGGCAGTTTTTTATGCCATTCTAATTCGATTGTGTTTCCGCAGTTGCAGGGAGTGTTTATCGAAAATGTTGGAATATGGTGAGAAATGAAGCCTAGATTGATGAAATGGGGTGTGTATTTGGCCGCCAGGCACCATCTGGGACGATATCTGGAGCTAAAGAGGCAAATAACACTAGGACTGAACGATTTACAGAGAATGCACCAGTGACGAAGAGCAATGGTGATAGTGTTGTGGAGGTTAATAATGAGGAGACCCAGAAGGAGGAAAACCCTGATAGGGATAGGAAACCAAAGGGGGAGAGGAGGAGGTCAAAGCCAAATCCACGGTTGAGTAATCCGCCAAAGCATTTGCGTGGCGAGCAGGTTGCTGCTGGTTGGCCGTCTTGGCTCTCAGATGCTTGCGGGGAAGCGCTCAATGGGTGGATTCCAAGGAAAGCAGACACCTTTGAGAAAATAGATAAGGTGTGTTTAGTTAGATCATGCCACATTTTAACTTAAAGTTCGTTTTGGGTTGACTTCCATTTCTAAAATTGTTAGTTTTGATCAGCTTAGAATCATGTTAGCACTTGAGGGAAATTCATATAATATGTAATGCTTATAGTGTCAGTACCATATTACTGGCTTGCATTTCCCTCTCTTTTCCTTTCTTTACAAATTATAGCCTATCATTTTGGTGCCCTTCTTGTTGGTAGATTGGACAAGGAACATACAGTAATGTCTACAGAGCAAAGGATATGTTGAATGGTAAAATAGTGGCCCTAAAGAAGGTTCGGTTTGACAATTTGGAACCAGAAAGCGTGAAGTTTATGGCCCGAGAGATTCTTATATTGCGAAGACTTGATCATCCTAATGTCGTGAAGTTGGAAGGTCTGGTGACATCAAGGATGTCTTGTAGCTTATATCTTGTCTTCCAATATATGGATCATGATTTGGCTGGTCTTGCTGCAAGCCCTGTAGTGAAATTCTCGGAGCCAGAGGTCAAGCCTACTACATCTCATAATTTCACATTGCAATTCTGTATGTTATGCAAATATCAGATCAGTTTTTTTTCTTGGTGGTAATATCTTTGATGTTATAGGTTAAGTGTTTTGTGCGTCAACTGCTATCTGGTATGGAGCACTGTCATAGTCGCGGTGTGCTTCATCGGGACATCAAAGGATCAAATCTTCTTATTGATGATGGTGGAGTACTCAAGATTGCTGATTTCGGGCTGGCGACGATTTTTGATCCACAGCACAGGCGACCAATGACAAGCCGGGTGGTTACATTGTGGTATCGAGCTCCAGAGCTTCTTCTTGGAGCTACTGATTATGGTGTGGGCATTGATCTTTGGAGTGCAGGCTGTATTTTAGCTGAATTATTGGCCGGGAGGCCCATTATGCCTGGCCGTACCGAGGTAGCTGACCATGTCATCTTCTTCTTTGACCATGCATATTTACTTTGAGATCTGTTCTGCTATTCCCTGTTAACTATAGATGTCTTTGTTCTTTTTCCTATCACATTTTGGTATGATGTGTGGGCATATATATATATATATATATAGGTGAAGCAAGTGGGTTTGCCTAGAGATAGAAATGCAACAACATTAGGGTCCTTCTAAACCAAAGAAAGGCATATGCTAAGCACCACCAACTCTGGTAGTTTAACTTTAATTGATTGCGCTAAAATTTTCTGTCTTTTTCTTTTAAATTTGTTTGCCTTGGAATCGATCTTTTTTGTTTTCTGGGCAAATATTTAGATTGGCAAACTTAAAATACATAAGGAAGACTAAATGTTCACAAGGCGGTATTTCGTATATGACTATGAAATTCACTTCTCTCATGTAAGAATCTAGCCTTCTTTCTTGTAAATCTTCATGATGAAAGTTTCGTCCTGGTTTATCCTGCATTTGCTGGTATGTCTTCCATTCTTCAAACAATAGCAATTACTTATCGGTCATCATGTTATGTCACATACATAGGTCGAGCAGCTTCATAAGATATACAAGTTATGTGGCTCGCCTTCTGAGGATTACTGGAAAAAGGGAAAATTCTCACACGGAGCCATCTACAAACCTCGGGAACCATACAAAAGGTGCATAAGAGAGACATTTAAAGACTTTCCACCATCATCTCTTCCCCTCATCGACACTCTTCTTTCAATTGAACCAGAAGATAGGCAGACCGCAACAGATGCATTAAGAAGCGAAGTAAGTTCTCAAGTTTTATTTTTGTGCTTCTTTTTATGAACTTGTATATGATGCTAAGATGATTTTGAATTAGTCCAGTAATAAAAATAATATTCTTGTTACAGTTTTTTTCAACGGAACCATATGCCTGTGAACCTGCTGATCTTCCGAAGTATCCCCCAAGCAAAGAAATGGATGCCAAACGACGGGATGAAGAAGCTCGGAGGTCAGTGATCTTTAATTCAGTATCTTATTGATATATAAAATGATTTATTAACTTTTCACATAAATTTGTTTTGCTTGTGACATTGGCCTTACGCCCTGAATTTTGTTCATGTGATCATAAATGCAAATGGTAATATGATGTGAATTATCAATATTAATTCTGTCTATTCGGTAGGGTGTGTGAAATAGTACGGTGTACCCTGTCTCAGACTCTCAGCCTCGATAAAGCTGGAATTTAACCAAACAATCCAAATATTTTCGGTTTCCTGAGAGAACATTGTGTTCAGATATTGCAGACGCCGATGAGATCATGAATATTGAATTTTTCACGAGTGTTCATATCAATCAATATGTTTTCGTATAAGCATACCCGTGAAATCATGATTCATGCAATGAAAAACGAAACGAAATTATGATCCACCTTTATAGACCTTTAGGTTTCTAATATTTTGTGTTTCGGGATTGGAAAAGGGATCTGTATATGTCAATTTTGGTTGATGATCATTTATCATTCGTCTCGAGCAGAGTTCTTCACGGGTACCATGGGAAACCCAGATATCCATTCTGCACTGATCAGTCTTTATTCTGAATTTGTAGAAAAGTGGGTAACCTTGTTACATTTTTCATGTGCATATGAACAATACTGTGTTTGATGTTCAGGCAAAGAGCTGCTAATAAGGCACAAGGGGATGGTACAAGGAAGAATCGGCACCGGGATCGTTCTAATCGAGCCATGCCAGCTCCAGAAGCCAATGCCGAACTTCAAACTAATCTCGACGTATGTCTTCATCAACTTCTTCTTTCCAATAATCTTTTCTGTTTAATATGTGAATTTACACTTTTTGACATCTGGTTGCTTGAGGAATATCAATTTCTGTTGTATGCTCTTGTTCATGTGACTAGTCTGAGTAGTCTCCGTATATCGATATGCATATCTATATGCATTGATACATGATGCATACACCTACATACATGATAGATGTACATTTTGCATATATATATATATGTGCATGAATTTATCAGACTTCTGTAAGTATATACTTGATCTTTACATCCCTTTATACGTTTCCTTGACTAGAACGATCGAGCTCTGCCCTAGTGTATATATTAGTGCATTCACATGTCTGTATATATAGATGTATATCATATATCTATACAGACAGATACCTGCATGTATATGCATGATACATGAAGGCACACGCGCACACACGAGTATGCAAAGACATGAATCCAGTGTCTCTTGGAAAGTGTGTATGTGATCTTCAACATATCTTTAGACGTTTCCTTGCAGAGAACAACAAAGCTTTGTTTACATCATACATGCATCATCCCTATCAATGCATTCACATGTCTGTATATGTATATATCTATACGTAAAGATGTCTGCATATATATGCATGGTACATGCAGGCATACTATATTTGATCTTTCAACATCACCATAAACAATATACATGTAACAAGTTTTACGCTGAAAACAGAGGCGGAGGCTGATCACACATGCGAACGCAAAGAGCAAGAGCGAGAAGTTTCCTCCGCCTCACCAGGACGGAGGAGCGTTAGGGCTTCCACTGGGGGCCTCACAACACATTGACCCGAGTTTCGTCCCTCCAGATATCATCCCTTCCTTCACTTCCTTCAACTTCTCGAAAGACGACCCTCCCACGCAGGTTCAGACATGGTCCGGACCTCTAGGTCACCCCATAACCGGGAACTCGAAGAAGAAGAAGGAGAGTCACCTGAATAACAAAACCAGCAAAGGGAAGAGATGAGAGCAGACACGAAAGAAGGCTGAGTGGAAGTGTTTTTTAGTTAAAGAGATGAAGAAGAAACAAACAAAAGGGGGTGTTTTCAAAGAGGTTTCTTTCTTGTTCATGTAACAAGAGTGGAATTGCTTCAGTTAACATATAAATGCTTGGACTTTCATTGTTGTTTATATAAAAATATATATATAAACTCTTTCTGTTTATTTTCTAAGATGTTGGATATTGTTTAGATTAGTGATAATTCTTATAAATTATTTTTTAATCACTCGTTTTATTCATTTGTTTCCGTGGTATGATTTTTATTCTCTTTTCCCTCTACTAATGTCGTTTTTTTTAAATTTCGCTTTCGATTGTTTTGTTGTTGCGGTCCAATTATTTAAACTTTCAATAATTAATTAAGAGTAATATGCAAATTCAAAATAAAACTAAATAGCATTATGGTTATAATAAAAAAAATCAAATATTCAACGTCTAGTAACCCGAAATTTGTAATATAATAATTCTGTTCGAGGTTTTTTAAATGATTTGGTAAAAAGGTTCTACATTTATTTGTCTTTTCCAAATTATTATTTTCTTGTTCAGGGAAAATAACTATTTTTCCATATTATTAGAAGTAAAAATTTAATTTGTCTTTAACAAAAAAAAATAATTTGTCTCTGTGAGTTAATTTAGTAAAATTATATGATTATAGAAAGAACTCCCGCTTTCCGACAAAGCTTGTGAAAGCTTCCAAGTTCGAAAACCTATTGTCCTTTAAATTAAAAAAAAAAACGGGAGTTTAGTAATGAAAACAAAACAGGTTTAACATAAAATTTTGTAAATATTATATTAAACAGCACCATGATTTTAATAAATTTTCTAAAATATACAAAATATATAATTTATATTATATTAAAATTCAATAGAGAAACTCCCATTTTAGTTATCGAATAGGACGTCACCTGTTCTTCACTGCATTGATCTGATTTAGGGTTTTTCTTTTTCTTTGGTATAAGATTAAGGGTTTTACTTTCTGCTGAAATTCAGCGGAATTGCTCTGTGAAACGGAATAAGTGAATTGGAGAGAGAGAGAAGGAGATGGGTGTTGAGAGAAGGAGCCCCTAGGGTTTCAGAGCATGAGGAGCTGTCTCGCCAAAAATTGCAAGCCATTCCTCTTGCTGATAGCTTCACTACTAAAATTCCGTCCCGTAACCCTAGAACGTCCCAAAGGTTCTTCTTTAGGACAGTCTCGTATACATTTTCCTGCAACCAGCTATTCAGAATTGAATGGATTGGTTAGAATTTTAATCTCGTTGTTGCCGGTCGCTGAACGAAGCAGTCAAACTAATCATAGCCTTTTAATCTCGTTGTTGTGTTTCAGTTTCGAGGTTTGTCGATAATTGGCTCCGTTTTATGATGTTTTCGAAAGATCAGTGGAATGTGGTTTTCAATCTTGAGGTTGACATTTGTGATGTTAACGAGATAACTGTAATGCGGTCTTGGGCATTACGTGTTGTCATGTTGAATCAACCTATCCTGAAGGTTTTATGGCCACTGGTGTGAATGTTTATTGCACTTTCATGCATGTTTGGATTGTATTAGAGTATGGGTTTCCATTTGTCGGAATCGTTCTGTTTCTCAATTTTGAGGGTTCTAGTGAAGGGCCGGCTTGCCTCAACGGTAAGCTCACTGTCCCTGGGGTTCGAATCAGCCTCTCTGCATAAAAATGTAAGGGCAAGGCTTACAGTGTTTTGTAGTTTTTGGCATTTGTTATAACTTGTAACGTGGTCTTGGACAATGGTTCTCATGGTTGAGTAATCTCTTCCAAGGGTACTACTGCCACTGGTGAATGTTCGCATGATTGATTATACCTTGGCATGGCTCGAGTCTGCTGGGGTGGAGGAGGTCTTTGTGTTCTGCTGCGCTCGTTCAAAGCGAGTCATTGAGTTTTTGGAGAATTCCGAGTGGTGTTCACACCCGGGGTTCTTGGTTCAGACCATAGACACACGGTTCTATTAGTGCTGGAGATGCCCTCTGGTTTATTTACAAACAACGTACGGTATGTTTAAGACTGTTTTCAGAAAGACGACTCGACTCTTTCAATACCTTCTACTTAGTCTGATATTTTTTTTTCCATCCTTCAACTCTGCCTAGGTATGAGGTATGAGTTCGCTCTTGTCTAGCCGGTACCAAACCCGGATGGAGGAGGAGTGGTTTTGTGGTAAGTGACAACCAACAAAACTAAAACCCGCATTCGGGAAACATTCGATTTTCGAAACAATGCAGAAACATTTCTGCATTGCGTGTGTGTTTTGGTTTGTGAAAAATAACACGGACTTTCACGGAATGGTTTTGTCTGAATTGACTTTTTATATATGGAGTTTTCAATAAACTGGTTTCGAATCCTTCTGCTTCAGTGGCTCAAGGAAGCAGAGGAGGAAGATGAAGACTGAAGGAGAAAGACAACAGTTGCTCTGACCAACACAAGTGTATATGAATATGAATCAAATCTCCCAAGAAATTTTACAGATTATCTTGGTTACCTCGTACGGCTCATGAAATACAGACAAAAGAAATAAATTCAGTTCAACCGTTTTGGGTGGGTTTTCGGTTAACCGTTCGGTTTGTTTGGCATGGCTTCATAAAAGTATAACCGAATTCAGACCGACCAATGGCATAAGCGGGCTGTTTCAGAAAATACAATGATTCGGTTTAAACCGGACCAAACTTTGGTCCGGTTTGGTTGGGTTATGTTTATATCATCAAGATTCAAGAGTCAGGATACCAATTTCTCATTTTTCGCGTTGCAAGAAGTCCAAATATAAAAAAAAGGGGACCACAAACGGTCACTTATGAGCTTTACCACAAAAAAAAAAAAATCATCATAAAACAAACACCACAAGTTGGGACATGGAGCCAAAAAAACATTAAAACACACACACCCACAGTGTCTTCCTTTACTTAATACATCACCGTTGCTTAAAACGCAACCAAACGGCTTCGTTCACTTCAAACCAACATGAGATACATAACTGTTCTTCTCTCCTTCTTCGTCATTACCAATGCCTCTGCAATGGCTCCCTCGGACCGAGCTGGTCTGGAAGCCATTAGGGACTCTCTAACCGAAATTCCCGGTTCCTCCTCCTTCTCCTCCTGGGATTTTACTGTTTCCGAGCCTTGTTCCTCTTTCTCTGGCGTCACCTGCTCTCTCGGGCGAGTCACAACGTTATCCCTTGGCCCGGGTCTCTCGGGTTCTCTCTCTCCTGCTCTCTCCAATCTAACCCGGTTAACCCAACTCATCCTTTTGCCCGGTTTAGTCACTGGCCCGGTTCCTCCTGAGCTCGGTTCTCTCACCTTTCTCCGTGTCATTTCCTTGACCAGAAACCGTTTAACCGGGTCTATACCGGTATCTTTCTCAGCTCTTGTACATTTGCATACACTTGACTTGAGTTACAATGAGTTAACCGGTGTTATCCCTCCTCGCCTCACTCGCTTGCCACGGCTGAAAGTCCTTGTTCTGGCCGGGAACCATCTTTCCGGCACCCTTGGCCCTTTCTCGAACCGTTTGTTCCACTTGGACCTCAAGATGAACAGGATCTCGGGCATGCTTCCTCGTTTCTTTCCCAACACTCTACGATACTTGTCGGTTTCAGACAACTCCATGCGTGGTTCCGTTGAAGTGTTGGAGTCGCTCACCGAGTTACGGTACCTCGATCTCAGTATGAACAAGTTCACCGGGACCATTCCCATCTCGATCTTCGGCCCTGCCACCTCATCTGTGCTTCTCCAACGGAACAAATTCACGGAGATCGGAGCTGTAACGCCGTTTTCATCATCACCGTCCTTTGCTAAGGGATCTGTAGTTGATCTGAGCCACAATTCTCTGGCAGGAGAGTTATCTCGCGAACTGGCCGGAGCCGAGAATCTGTTCTTGAACAGCAACCTTCTCACGGGGGAAGTGCCAGTCGATTACTTGGATAGCCTCGTCAACGGCACCATCAAGACATTGTATCTGCAGAATAACTATTTCAAGGAATTTCCGATGCGTCCCGGCGTCAAACTCCCCGGTTCGGTGTCCGTATGCTTGTCCTATAACTGCATGTCGGTTCCGTCTGGTCTGTCTCCATGTCCACACGACAGAACCCCTCTCGGCTCGAGGCCTGCCTCGCAATGCTTTAGCTTCAGCAATCGCAGCAGTTCCAAGGTTTAATTTGTTCACATTAATGTATTAATTTGTTCGTACAGAAATCGTATTCAAGAGGCGGATTCTAACAAGATAGATACGTGTTTTTCTTTATGAACTGATAAATTATTTGAGTTCAGTTTCACGGCCTTATCCAAATGATCATCATGGCTTTATCCGAACTTGTAAATTAGCCGTTGGTGTCGGCATATTTGGCGTGTTCTAATCAATTAGAAGACAAAACCCCGGTCATGTGGTCCCCACTTGCTTCTTCTGCAGTTGTTTGGTCACTTCCAGCCCAGGTGTTCCTCTGCTTCAAATGGTTATGCTCTTTTTAAAAAAAAAAAAAAATTTATTTGATGCTTTAAACATAATTTCTAACGTGATCCTGTGACAGATGTTAAGAAAATATGCATACGTATCCCAAATTAAATTCTAAAAATGCGTTCGTACAGGAGATTACAAGAATACATTTTTAAAAAATATTTTAAAATACAATGAAGCACCAATCATTTCAAAACCATGTAATTTAGTAGAAGGATTTCCAAGCATCTTCCCCATGGTGGAGAGGACACTCTCACAAAATTCCTGTGAAATTGTTTCGAAATATTTTTTTTACTCTGAATAATAAATAAGATTTAGGGCTTATTTTATGGATTTCGAATGGGGTTTTTCTTGGTTTATTGTACAAACAAAAACGCTCATAAAAAAAAAAAAGGAGGCACAAGAAGAAGTTGATGATATGAAGAACAAGAGAGGGTTTTAGAAAGAAAACGCTTAAAAGACCAACCAAATTTCTAAAGGGCACAACAAGAGCAGTTGCAGTAAGATAACAAGGCAAAGAGCATAAGCAATGGTGGTGTTAGCAAATAAGCTATACTCCCTCAAGGGACGATAATATATTTCTCCCTTGGTTCTATATTCAAGACTACACACTTTATATATGATAAAAGGGAAGTCTACTTCACCAGTTCTCAGAATAAGTTGCAGTGAGAGAGAGAGAAAGAGAGGGACATCAAGGGTGCAGACGATATCCGAGAACGAGGCTGATGAATGCCAGGACACACACGAAGGCGAGAGGGAACCCAACGTGCTCTTGTTTGATTACCTTTTTCATTCTTAGTTCCCCCTGCAAAAATGTCAAAAATACCAAACCTCGTTACTAAGAATACAATGCAATAGCGGTTTTGAGAATACGAATAGAGGCTTTGGATTAAGATCTGTTAGAATCTGTAATGAAATTTGATCAAACCACTTATTGAAGATACCATTGATCGGAAACAGAGGATGCAAAAGGAGACACTAACCAATTCTCGTTGCAAGCTTTGGCTCTGTTGATAGCTTAGAGTCCGCTCTTCGGTAAGCTGTGTTATGGTTGTGTCAGCCTGCGTCAGATAAAACTCTTCAGACAAGAACCAACTGTTGTTCAAAATTATCAGCGGATATATGTCATGTATTGAATTCAGAATCACAGGTAAAATACTAAAAGCAAGTTCGTCAAGTCGCTAATCTCCACATTAAACCTTGCAATCTACAGCTAATCAAGGAGTCAGAACCTACATCCTCATATCTTCGGGATGGTAAATTTGCAAATTTCAAGGTATGTTTAGAAGTTGTGATAGAAATTTTTAGTTCAAGAGAAAACGTGACCTGTTTTAGCTTGGATTCAAGGGCACTGATCTTCAGCTTCATATCCTCAATGTCTTTAACCAACTTCAGCTCATCCATGCGTTTAATATTTCGATCCTCTATGTTCTTTGGCAACTCAGCAATGTCTCTGTCCTTTTTAGCTGAATTAATTTCACTAGCATGCCCTAAATCCACAGGCTTTCTCGGAACCTCAGTGTTGATTCTTGGCTTAATATCCCTTTTGAAATCTGCATCCTCATGAGACGTTAACCGGCCAAAGTCGGTTTCCTTCGATAACTTCGGCATGTCATAGCTGCCCCTAGTTGGTTTTACGTCATTTCCAGGATCCAAATAGTCCACAAAACTCACAGAGCTCTTCTTGGGCGGCCTCAATTCCTTGATATCGCCGACAATCTTGGTTGGTTTTATCTCTTCATCACTAACTATCCTTGGTTCCTTGCCAATCTCACCATCCTGAAAGCACATCGAAAACCTAATAAGCATAAGACGCTTGCCTATTGCTGGGCTGTTACTCTTGATGTACAATCACAAAGAGCTCAGGTTGAAAGGGTCAAATGAGAAATAGAAATAGAAATTAAAAAATAAGAGCTTTGCTTACGTATTGTGGAGAAGCAAGGGTCTCGGGTTGACTAAATACTCTATCCTTAAGGATTGAACCTTCAAATGCTGGACCCTGCTTCAGTGTTCCATCAAGCGGAGACAATTCAGGTGAGTCAGAAGCTGAAACAAGAGTGACTTTGAGTTTGTTCTCCTGTATGGGTTTGCCTTCCTCTTTGGAGAACTGCCAAGGATAACCAATTGTAAACGAAGACCAGAAACCGATTTTTACTGGACACATGAATGGGGGCAGTGTTATGAATGCTTACCAAGCTAGCTGTGATGTCTTCATCAGATGTCACCGCAGGCACAGTGATACTCTGGATTAAGAACTTATCTTTGCAGACCATATCAGGAGGTGGTTCTTTAAATGCTTGCATAATGACTGCATTAACATCAATACACAGACTTGTCAGGCTAAAAGATATAGAGCAAGCATCCTCGCGCAGATTTTGAAATTTGTGCAAACCTAATACAGGAATTCTAGGGAAAAAAGAAACAAAACGGTGTTTCAGTTGTAAGCAGCAAATAGGGCAAAGCAACTCCAGACGGATAATAATTTATACATCAGTTCTTTTTCTGTATAAGGAGAAAACTGAAAGCACACAAATACGGTACAAAAATAGCCGAGAAAGATATAAGAAGTTGGCATACCAGTGAATTCATAGGACGAATTTGGTGCGACAACGCCAACATTTGGTCGGACGCAATACTTCTTTGGGGATGTGGTCTTGACCTATCGAAAGCCAATATGGCAATATCAAAAGGTAAATCAAGCTCGATCTCAAGCAAAATATATAGTCTGGAAATTTCAATACGAATGATGAGTATCTTAAAAGAAGAATGTGTTTAAACCTTGAAAGCAACATGCTGATGGGTTGTATTGGTAAGCTGAACAACACAAGAACTCTGCTTATTCAATTGAACTGCAAATTAGAAAACCAGCCCCTGAGTCATGGATAACAAATACTGATAACCTGAAAAGCCAAGCATAAATTTCGTCTGCACCACTTCCCGATTTTTCTTTTTTAACAATTTATAATCTGAGTACAATGGGTCGCAAAGCATTTTCTCAAGAACAACATTGCATGCAAATCCAGCAGGATGAATTAATTAGAAAATTCTTCCAGCCTCATAAATCAAATTACTCAATATTTCAACTCCTCTAACGATGAGCACATATGGCCAGATCCCTAGCAAAAATAAAGGGATTTCCAAGTATAACAGCAATTCGATTCTTCTCATCCGACAAAAAATAAGAACAGAAATCTCTACCCCTCAGATTTATACAAGATCCAGGTTTTACTGAACTAATTTTTGCGAGTATTGGAGCCAAATGTTTCAGCTTGGAACACCATGATGGCCATCCAGCCACTTTTGTTTCAAAAGGAGATTATAATGTGGGACAATTCCAAAGAACAAAACAAAAGAGAGAATGACTAACGACACGGGTCACAGTGAAAAAGATCATTTCCTCACCTACAAACTTCAATGTCCGAGGTTGAATATCCAGAAGCGGCATATCCATGATGCTGTGATGCAAAAGCTGGAGAAGCTAAATCGAAATCACTCCGCATCAAAGGGCTCCTGCTTCTTGTATCAAATCCCTTTTGCACCCCTATATCAAAACCACAGCTTTAAAGACCTCCCACCATTGCAGACAACATGAGCCACAAACATTAAGGAGAAGGAGATATAAATGCAGAGCATAAACTCCGCATAGAATTAATTTAAATTCGCTTGAAACTTGAATCAGATTCTATTCGATAGACGCATCCCCATGTCTAGTTGAGGGATTTCCACCGAAAAGCACTGGAATGAGAGATTCTGCACGCCTCATCACCTAATGAGCATCCCACTCGTTTCAAAAGGTATCATAAGAAAACACACGACAAGAAAATTTGCATCACCCGATTCCATCAAACTCGCTGCCGGACTCAACACGACTCGCCCATCGACTCGGATTGAAATTGCAATGAACAATTTAACCAGAGCAAGACCAAAACGCCACTAAAAGAAATAAGATACAAGCAATTAAACTCGGATTCACGTGCAGACGCATTCCCTCGTTAGTCTGAGTAGCCTACTACAAGACTCGCTCACACTTCCACCATCCTCTCTGACCAGAAACGTTCGGCCGTGCGGACTCGTCGACGACGAGTTCTCACGTCGGATCGTTCAAACTCGCCGGGAGACCAACGTAACCATAGTTTTACCTACACACGTTCGTCTTCTCTCCGAAGAACAGCAGCCCAACTGCGACGCGTTTCATAGTCGCCGGAAAATCAAACTAGCGGCGAGCAGAGCGACCACGATCTAACTATTCCCCCCCCCCCAAATAGTTCTGTGGTTGAACGGGACCGCGGAACAAAAACGACGACGTTTGAAAGAGCCAAATCCGGATACGATACGAGCGCGAATTACAACTCGGATCACACGGATGAACACGAAATATTTCGATTCCCGAGAAAATACACGAGAAGAAAACGCGGAGGCCCCTAATCGAAGGGCATGAACTCGATCAGAGGAACTCGAAGAATTGGAAGGAAAAAACTTACCGGATTCGACGACGACCCACGAAAACTTCAAATGCTAAAGAATCGATCAAGATGAACTGTATAGACGAATGTTTATATACACACAAACGCATACAGAGCTTGAGATGGAATTCTCTGCAAAAACTGAAAACTTGGAAGGGTGGGGAAAAGCAGTGAACGCAAAGTATGATGAAGATGAAGCATTTGTTGTACCTAACGACAAATATTAAAAACAAATTTCTTATATATAAAAAAAACTTTATTGCAATTGTTTTTATTTTGTATGACTTAAAAAGCGCATTCAATAAATACACTGTACTGAGGAAAAATAATTAAGCCTGATTACGTTAAATAAATATATTAATTGAGAGAAATCAATTAGAACTTCCTATAAATGACATAATCAATTCTAATACGTAAATTGTAAAATCTTTAACATTGATTTTTACACGTTTTGGAACATTGTCCACAAGGTAAATTTTGTTGTTAGATTACCAAAAACATATTATTTTGAGCAACCCACGTGAAAGCTACGTTTGAAATACAAAAAGAATCTTAATTTTTGTTTTAAAAAACACAAAAAACATTATTTTTTAAAAATTGTCTGATCAAAAGTAATCTAAATAAATATTTATTTTAAAAAATATTCCGAAAGAAAAAAATAAAACTTTTTTTTCAAGATCTATTTAAAATTTAACTATACAAAATTCAAATAAAATAAAATATTTTAAATATTAAAAAACAAAAGACCTTTTAACTTTTAAAGTTATCCCTTTCAAAACTTAATTATTAACAAATTTTAATAAATATCTACATATAATCAAACATAAAAAAAATATAATTAACTTTTAAATTATTTATAGTACCATAATTTTATGAAACCAAACACGTGTAACAAAGTGGTCACACGAGAGAGAGAGAGAAACAAAGGTGGTCACAATCGGGGGAAAAAAAGAGTATCTTTGAATCATACAGAAAGAGTAGTCAAGTGGGTCCACGTCAAAATTCACATTTGAACCGTTTCCAAAAATCTATGACCACTAATAAATTCTCGAGCAAGACACTTTCCAATGTTTTGATAGTAGTTACACTATTACACTCTAATATATATATATATATATATATATATATATATATATATATATATATTATAAAATGTGGAGTGAATACATTTTTTCTAAAATTAAATTTAATTATTCGGAGTTAAATATAAAACTAATTGAAAAATGGAATAAAAATAATTTTATTTTAGAAAATAAATTAGAAAACCAATCTAGTCATTGACGTTAAATCAGGTTGAGATTTAAATTTTCTAAAACGTAGAAAAAAAAGTAGTGTTTCGGGGCACTGCCGGAAGTCACTTTTTTTTTTTTAAATATATTGAAAGCCAAAGTAAATGTTTGTAATTAATTAATTAATTAAATCCAATTCTAGTAATAATCTATATATTGAGATGCTTTTGTGTATATACAGTTAAAAGTTAGGAGTAAAAGTTATGATTTCGTATTTAAATCATTTTTCTCATTTTCATGGAAAGTGAAAAACATTGGCTCTTTTCTACTTTTTTTAATTTAAAAAAAAATCATGATTTACTGTCAATTATTTTTTTTTTCATATTTCAATGATTCATCATATGAGAATTATATACTCTAATTCTAATCTTTTTAATTAATGTCAGAAAAATCATAACTAATCTTTGTAAACGTTTAAATATAATTATTTATTATTCGATTCCGTTCCATTTTAAATAGGGTAAAACCCCTAAAAAACCTCCAACTTACAAAAATATATACAAATAAACCTTCAACTTGAAAAATTGTCAATCAATCCCCGAACTTATAACTTGTCACTGAATAAAACATCGAACTTGCAAATTATTGCTCTATTAAACCTTTGACCAGTTTGACCACAATTTCAGGCGATCGAAAATCTACGTATTAACGGATTGGTGATGTCACCTAATACATGTTATCAATTTTAATTTAAAAAATGATATTAGCAATCCGTCAATACGTGGATTTCCGATCGTTCGAAATTGTGGTCAAACCGGTCAAAGGTTTATTAGAACAATAATTTACAAGTTTGAGGTTTTATTAAGTGACAAGTTACAAGTTCGGGGATTGATTGACAATTTTTCAAGTTAAAAGTTTATTTGTATATATTTTTGCAAGTCGGAGGTTTTTTAGGAGTTTTACCCTTTTAAATATCTTATCCAAAAACGCAGAAAAATATGTGCCAACCTTTTGTTTTGGAACTTCCGGATTTTCCCTCCGTAACCATGGAAGTGAAAATGACAATTTCACAAATTTATAACACTACACTATATAAATATACAACCATAAAAACGTGGAAACGACAATTATAACCCTAATTTTGTATTTTTTATATGGTTCTCTTATAGAAATTATTTTACAGTTTTTACGTATAATATATATGGATTTCAAGTTAGATATAGAGTTATATTCATCTAAAAAAACCCCAAAAAAAACAAAAAACTTTGTTTTTTCTTTAAATTTTTAGAAGTAATGGTTCAATGTAAATTTTAATTTATAATAATGATTAATGTTTACGAAACCCCAAAAACCAAAGCGCACACAAGGCCCTCTGGGGGGGACAAACAGGCCAATAATTTATAAATTTTACTTTTAGCCCAAAGTATTTATACAATCAGTTGGCGCCCAATTTGATTGAAACAGGCTCCGTTTTAATTTTATTTGGGCCAGTAAAAATTCGAAATTAAATTAAATTAAATTAAATTATTAATAATAATATTATAAAACGTGTTACTGTTAACCCATTTGTCAGTCACCAACCCACCTGAAATGCGGAATTGTACCTCCTCTTCCTGGCTTCTTTGGAATCTCAGAATAAATAACCCATAGTACTATAAAAACCTCCCACCTGTCCCACTTTCACGCTCTTCGTCTTCTCCGCCTCCCTCTCTCTCTCTCTCTCCCCCCCCCCCCCCTCTCTGTATCTCTCTCGAGGGGATCCATGGCTTCCGTCACCGCTGCATCGACCTCCACGCGATCTCGTCCTTGCCCGATGGTATATATCTTTCTCTCTCGTTAATCACGAAGATCGGTTGTTTTCGATCTATTTTTCTTTCCATGTTTTTGCCGTGTATGATATCACCGATGCGTCTTGGATCTGTTTGGTTCTGGTGATCTTGATCTGATTGTCTGATTCTGCTTTTTGTTTATGAAGATGTTGTGTCTGATTTTGCGCTCTCGGTTCATGCGATGCTGTTCTCGATCTAGTTTTGCTTTGTCTAAAAATTGATCTCGTTTCAGTGTTGTTAGTTATGTTCATACCCTTCTACTTTGATCTGCTGAACACGGCTGTGATTATGTTTTTTTTTTCCTCTGAGGACATCGCATTTTTATCGATGTGTAGTCTTTAAGGGTGAAAATGCTGCTTTCGGAACTACTCGTTGCTCTGTTTCTTGAATCCATTTTTCTCTCGCATGTCGGGCTTTATCTGTATTTAGCTCAGCGGAAATTGTGGATCTCCTCCATTGAATGTTGTTTAGCTTTACTCTTTTTTGGTACATTCTTAGGTTTCACCTGTTTCTGAATTTGGATTAGCTATGAATGTGTGGAAGTGGAGTAAGTGCAGCTTATTCTGTGGATTTAGATTTGTTTATTTCTGTATAGCTTTCTGTTGGAAGAAAAGCCTTGTGCTGGTTTCCTACACCGTTAAAGCTTGTCTGGCTCTTGCATTCTAAGTGAATGTTTTGTACTTATAAGGTAATGATATCGTGGAATGTGATGGGCAGGCACTGGCTATTAAGCCCGTTACAGGTTTCAGCCAGGGAAGGAGCAATCTCTCTTTCACAATTCGTCCGTCACCTGCCCGGTTGAGGTTCTCGTGCCTTGTAAGCTACATTGTTCTTTCTAATGGTGTTTACTTTTTGTCTTTTCTATGGCTCAAATATAAAACTTTAATCCATGAAATGATAATAGCTTTGCTGATCTGAATAGGCTTGGAAAAAGCCAGCCTTTGGAATGATGGATACAATATGAGAAAATGTTCTTGGGTTTTATGTTAGAGGGACTTGGTTAATTGCGTGGAAACTGTTTCTGGGTCCCTCTACGACGCATTTTAGGAATTGAGTTGCATGTGCATAAGATTAATAATATATTCCCTTTGATTGTCATTGAGTAGGCACAGCCCAAGACTGTGGAGAGGGTGTGTGGTATCGTCAAGAAACAGCTCTCGCTAGGTGATGCAGAAACATTGACAGCTGCAACTAAGTTTACCGAGCTCGGTGCTGATTCTCTCGACACGGTAATCTTCAGATTTCTTCTCTAACATCTCTTCATTGGACCCAACTGTCGATGTGTTTTACTCGTGCCTCTCAAGGGCTCTCCGAAAATTTTAAAGAGCGATTCATTAGATTTCATGTTAACTACCTAATCAATATCCTTGAAACTGGGGATGATTTAGCAGTGACTAAGGTAACACTTTAGAAGTGATGGTCCGCCTCCATGTCTAGGCCGAGGTCTCATCCTCAATGCTATGAATCTCGTCTAAGAGGCCAACATGAGGGGACGTGAAAATATGTCGAATATGATTAGATGAATACAGTGCATGACAACCATAAGCTAACCCTTTTTTGGTTTTGGTTTTCTGGCCATTCCACTATTCGAAGATACCATTTACTTGCCATTGGTTTTGGCCAACCAACCGGAAAAAAGCTCTCTTATCTGGAAGTGAATCTCATTTTGGAATTCAGGTCGAGATCGTGATGGGACTGGAGGAGGAGTTCGGGATCACCCTGGCCGAGGAGAAAGCTCAGACTATCGCCACAATCGAGCAGGCGGCCGATGCCATCGAAGAGCTCTTGAAGGAGAAGAACGATAACTAAGAACTCTGATGATGACAGTAAGCCAAAGCCAAAACCGGGTTGAACTTATTGTTTTGGTTAGCATTAGATATTGTCTGTCGAATTCTTTGAAGTTATTACAAATGCTTGTCCTCGTACCCTGCTTCTGCTTCTTCTTTTTTTTAAGACTTGAAGTGCTCTCTCGATGGTTTCTTGCTGAGACTTCTCTTTCGATAAATATTTAGTTTTTGGTCCTTTTATCCATCCCCTCGACTTTGGAAAATATTGAAAATTATAAGACGTGAACTAAATAAGATAGTGAAGAATAAAAACAAATGTGAATATGAAGCTCTCTTATTATTATGTCTTCTTTTATTTATTATTGACTGTTCGCTGTCTGCTTATTTTTACCCGTGAGTTCTTGGCTGTCGAATTGGACACATGGTTTTAATAGATTACTTTTATCTTTTTTCGAATTTTGTATCATGAATTTAGGTATATGTTAAAAAAACGAATATTTTCATTTCGGTAAATCTTTTATTTATATTTTTAAGGTTTTCTTTCTTATTTAAAAATACCTTAAGTTGGCGCTTTTATGATAAGTTTGATTTTACCGCAGTAACTTTGTTCCATTCCTGCGACAGATTTGTTATTAAAATTCTATATTTTATTTTACAAAACTTTTTACCAGAATCTTTTTAGGAAAAATCTTAAAAAAAACATTGAACTTTACAATTTTAACAAAAAAAAAACACTAAACTTTTTATTTTATCAATTAAACACTAAACTTTTTAAGTTTGACAAAATAAATACGTAACTTTTCTACGATTGTCAAAATAAATAAAATAAATGATGTGACCCAATGAAATGCAAACACGTCAGATTATTTTACTTAGTTTTTTTTTAAAATCGAAAAAAGTTCATGTATTTTTTTTAGATCACTAAAAAAGTTCAGTGTTTTTTTTATAATCGCAAAAAAAAATTATATATTTTTTGGATCATTTAAAAAGTTATGTGTTTTTTTAGATTCTTTAAAAAGTTTAATGTTTATTTGACAAAAAATAAAGTTTAGTGTTTTTTTGTTAAAATTATAAAGTTCAGTGTTTTTTTTTTAGATTTTCCATCCTTTTACCAAGAATTTTATATTTGTGTTTACTTTATGCCCTTTTTAAAACTTATTCTTATATTTATAATATATACTAAATTACATTAAATTTGTTTCGACATCCAAAACATATAGTTTTTTTTTATAAGTTTTTGTATGTAACCTTTGAAGATTTATTTATACTATTATTATTATTTTAATGTTCATATTTTAATTTGTTGGGCGATCCCTCTTTCTCTTAATATTTTTTGTTAATTTTTTTATTATCTATTTTGATTCTGTTTTGATTTAAATATTTGGGTAATCGAATTTTCGTTCGAATCACTCGCAATTTCCAAATACACCACAGAGCATTGGGAAAGAATAAAAATTATATTTTAATTTTTTTTAACAAAAAAAAAAGAAAGAAAAATTATATGATTTTTATGGATATATGTTTGGGATAAGGTTATCCGACGTGGACCGGGCCACGAGTAAGATATTCAATTTAGTACCACTCACTGCGATACAATTGTCAAATTAGGAGTCACGCAAAATGACAAAACGCTCCCTTGCTTAGGTAGACGAAGGTCCTAGAAACACCAGCAGGCGCGGCCATTTTTACGCTCGTTTTCAATGTTCCCTTCATAAAAAAAAAAGGGAGGCATAAATGATAATAACAAATTGCAGAACCAACCCACAAACTTCTGTCAAAATACCAATTAGATCCTAAATTTATTTTCTTCTAGAACAATTAATTCCTATTAATAAATCCACCGTTTCAAAGGAACTGTTTTTCCCTATCTAAAATATCTGACTATAGTCAAATGATATATGCATAAAATTATCAATTTTACTCTAGTTGTAGTAATTTTTAGAATTGTTTTTGATAATTTGGCTAACGAATTTATTAAATCAATACGCCATCTAATTTAGACAGGATTTATTAAGAGATTAATAAATTATTATACTATTTGTGAGTTTGGGGCGCTTGTTAAACACTTTAACAATATCGGGGTCAATTCGTGAAAGAATTTATTCAGAATAAATTAAAACGAATAGCCATCTCACAGTTGGCCATCGTCTATATATTCAAGAGCATACTGAATCAACGAATCTCAGGCATTTCCATTGGCATTTTGTCACTGATAATTTTCTCTCTCTAAGGGGTGTTCTGAGGTACGTAAGATTGATTCCTCCAGCATTTTCTGAATTTTTTTTCTTCTATGTTGTTGAACATGGGTGAATTTTTGGTGCGTTTTCTCTCCGTTTGACCTCTTTCCCGGGGTCTTCCGATCCGAAGTCTGGATAGATCGATCGATTTTCGAGCAAATGGTTAGATTTTTATGGTTTAGGGTTTGATCGTTACCTGTTCCGATTCTTCACTTTGATCCCGGGGGCTTCCGATCCGAAGTCTGGATAGATCGATCGATTTTCGAGCAAATGGTTAGATTTTTATGGTTTAGGGTTTGATCGTTACCTGTTCCGATTCTTCACTTTGATTTCGATGGTTCTTATTTCTGCGTCAACAATAGTAGTTGTTAAGGCTAGTTAATTATGAGCCACCGATTTTGACGTCAGAGTTAATACGCCATAGATGTTGCAGTCGAGCTTTATATGCCAAGATGTGATTACAGATTTAGTTAGTTTTCGTTTGGATCGAAGTGATTTCGTTTGAATTTTGGATCTTATCTGATGGGTGTGAAGTGAAATGCACCAAAGATGAGTTAGGTGCTCAAAACCACCTGAGATGTTTTGGGTTTGCCTTTTGTTTTGATTAGTGCACAGAAGCTGATAGCTCTTCTAAACGGTTGTAGCTTTAACTACGTTTTGTTGTCGATTTAAGAAACTGCGTGTTTATTGTTTCTTTTTTTGGTGGGCTTGTTGATTCCTTTGTTGTTCTTTGTCCTTAGTTTGGGAGAGTTCTGATTTTGCAGAGTAATTTCTTTCTCGTTTTGATGACTTTGGTTGATATGTATGCATACCTCGACATGGTAGTTCTTCATATATGCAGATTTAAAAAGGCTTTGTCTTTCGCAGATCACAAAGCAGTTTCAAAATGGTGAAGGCAGTGGCAGTTTTGAGCAGCAGCGAGGGTGTTAAAGGAACTATCAACTTTGCACAGGAAGGAGATGGTAGGATTACGCTGCTCTTAGATTTCGATTCTTCGACGTTTTCAAATGATTTATGTTCTTGTCTTGGCTAATCTTTCGAACTATTTGGATTCCAGGACCGACCAATGTGAGTGGAAATGTTTCTGGTCTTAAGCCTGGTCTCCATGGTTTCCACGTTCATGCTCTTGGGGACACTACCAATGGTTGCATGTCAACTGGTACGATTCAATAGCCCTTATGTCGATTCGTGTTTCCTTGGATGAGAAGATGGTGTTTCCCTCTAGGACTTGAGATATCCAACTAAATTTGTTTTGATTGACACAATTTTAGCGTATTATTAGAAAGTTTCCAAGGATTTCTAAAGAAAAATGATAACTTTGATTTTAGTATTCTCACAGTAGATGGGAACCTAACAAGTTCTTAACTTCTTATGTTATTTCACAGTTTCGTACAAATATGTTTTGTCTTAAATGGGTGCATATGTTATTCTTACATCATTGTACATGCATAGATGATGTTCAATGTTTATGAACTTTGAAACACCTAGTATCTTGGATTGCTTGAAACTGTTTAGAGTTCCTCATTTATTACCAATTGGATTCTAGTCCACGTTGATCTATTGATCAATCGTCATTTTCAGGCCCACATTTCAATCCTGCTGGTAAGGAGCATGGTGCGCCGGAGGACGAACACCGTCATGCTGGCGATCTAGGAAACATTACTGTTGGAGCTGACGGTATATTTTCTCTATCTTGTACCTTCACCCTCAAGCTTAGAAGTGGCCGTTGTGCTATTCAACCTTATCATTATTTGTTTGCTCTGTTGAATTTGATTTGATTATTTCGGCCGGTTAATGGCAAAATTCGACGTTTTGTTCATTTTCAGGAACTGCCAACTTCACAATTGTGGACAACCAGGTTTGTCATTTGTGTTCCTGTTACATGCTACAAATTTCTTTTCTGAAAACCTGGCTCAGTGATAGTGAACGAAACAAAATTTCTTCTTGCAGATTCCTCTAACTGGACCAAACTCGATCATTGGAAGGGCTGTTGTTGTCCATGCAGATCCCGATGATCTCGGAAAGGGTAAGTAAATAAATACCTCTTTGCAATTCTCACTTAAGCTATAGGTTTTCAAGTCCTTTGTTTCATTTCCATAGTTGTGTTTTTCATGCTATCAGTATCTACAGCTAACGTTAGACTTCACATCTGACAATGTTTATTGCCTATATGAGACCTCTCTCTAACAGGAGACATGTTCAATGTCTATTTCCAGGTGGCCATGAACTCAGCAAGTCAACTGGAAATGCTGGTGGACGAGTTGCTTGTGGTAAGTAAATATAGGGCCTTTTCATAAAGAAAGCTTCTAAAATTCTCATTTTTTTTTATTTTCAAATTAGTAAAACCCTTTATTTTAACCATTACAAAGTGTTATTAGAACTTCTTTTGAGGTTTGCATGTCAAAATTGGTTAACACGACTGTTTTAAAAAACTATCTTGATTCTAGTCGGAACCCAAATACTTTTGTCATTTACACCATAGAATTCTCCCTGTAGGAACTGAATCCGTGTTTTCATCTGGATTACGATGATTTCATCTGAGATAATTTTATCGTACCTCGAGTCTTTTAAGGAGGCGGATCATCATCATCATCTTCGGCTTCTCCCAATGCTATTATCGTTCAGAATGTCATCCTGACCGATCTTTTAACTTTGTTTATATATGCCATTGAATAGAGAGTAATTAGCTCTTTTCATCTGCCATTGTTGCAGGTATCATCGGTCTTCAGGGCTAAAAGAGATCATTCCCGAGCAAGTGAATAAAAAAGATGGAATCTTGTTAAGTGTGGTGTGTTGATCTGTGGATCTATCCATTGAAATGTGAACACTTTCTGCAGGACATGAACAACATGGACATTTTATTATGGGTTAATGAATAACAGACAAATGTCTTTACGATTCTATTTGAGTCATTTTATTTGATCATTTTAGATCATTTTTCTTCATTTTAAGTTGATATATAGTTTCATCAATTTAGTTTCTCTGATAAATAAAATAAAAATTCTGATTATTGAGAATACTTTGTTTTCCAAAATTGATATTTTCATAGAAGAGTTGGTTTTAAACAGGTGTTAGCCAAATCTAAAGAATGTGAACGTTTGTTTGGCACGCGAACTATATAGACAAGTAGAGAGATTATGGAGTAAATCTTTGCTCACTTGAAGACATGTCCGGACCGAGCCGCGAGCTCGTGGGGATCTGGACGCTCGAAATAGGCAAACAAAACTCTAATGTTGGTTATGGTATCACGGATTCATGCACTTCCTATGTGATCCCTGTGACCGTCGGAGAAAACAAAGGCTGTAATGGGAGGAACGTTCCTAGCCATGAGCGAGCGAGCTTTCGATGTCTTCAGTTCCTTCAGCTCCTGCAGGAACATGAGAGACAAAACGGTCTGACGCCAAATTAAACAATTGTGGGCAGTTTATAAAAACTTGAGGAAATTTGGCGGAATGTTTATAAAAACTTGTTTCAAACATCTTTTTTTTGGGCTTTCAGATTTAGAAAATTAGATTAAATTATTCCAAAATTTATATTTTTTTATTCTCTTAATATGTTTTATAATTTTTTTTTCCCAAAAAGTATTCACAAGGCCATCAATAACAAGTTAACAACACATAGCAAAAAGACCCATTATTATTAAATCTACATATTTTTGTTGGTAAAGCGAATCTTATACAAAATTAACGAGGACTCGAATTCGGATTGGGAAGATTGCGACGATAATGGTTGAAACCCTTTAGCAAACAGATGAAGCTTGTATTTCTTCTAGGGTTTTCCCTTTGGTCTCGGGAACTATCGACCATACGAACAAAATACTTGCTCCACATACACCGGCAAATATATAAAACGTTCCTGTATGTAAACAATTTTTTATTAAATTATATGAACTGTAAGGATCCGCAATTAGTTATCATTTGTAACTAATAATTAATTGATTAATTATCTTAATTAATTACCTGCAGGGCTCCACTCTAAGAGGAAATTAAAAGTGTAAGTGATGACCCAACTGGTTGACCAATTCGCAAAGGTGGCAACACTTCCTGCTGTAACTTTGATGTTCAGAGGAATTATCTGAAACCCACAAATTAATATATATTATAAGAAAATGGTCGGTAATTATATATATATATATATTCATATGAAAAAAGGGAAAAAACATATACGTATGCATGCATGTATGGATTGTTTACCTCTGACATTATGATCCATGGCAGTCCTCCAAATCCTAATGCAAATGTTGCGGTAAATCCCTGTGCAAAAGACAATTAAAAATTAGTATTTTGATATTCAAAATTAATTTTAATGCCGACATATTTTACTATTAGTTATTTGAGATTCGGTAAGCTTAATATTCGTGTGATAAAATAAATATTACCACAACACCCACGAATGCCATAATGGGAGTGATTCCCTTCAATAACTCCAATGCCTGCTCCGTGACCAAAAGAGAAATTGAATAAAACGAAACGTTAATTATTTCAATTATTTAATATTGATTTATTTAATAAATGTTGTATTGTTTGTAGCATAAAATTACCTGTAGTGTAAAGGAAACCGCAAGAAGCAAACAACTCAGGCACAATCCTGTGGCAGATACCTATTATTTAAAAATATATATATTTGTGTTGGAATTTAAAATAGTTAATAGCCAGTGTATTTATTTCAAAATTAATACACTATTTTGATTTTTTTATAAGATTTTATATGTCATTTAATAAAACTAACCATAAGAAGGGGTCTTCGTCCCCATTTATCCACAAGAAATAGACCCCAAAATGCTTTTGGTACCTAAAAACAAATACAATAAATAACTTTGTCAACAAAAAAACATCTTTTGGCATTGAAATTTAACTGATAATATTTTTTGGGAAATAAAAATTTATACCATCAAAACAGCAATCGCCGTCGATCCGAGGCTTACGGGAAAATCTTATTCAAACAAAATTCCAAAAATTAATAATAATAATAATAATAATAATAATAATAATAATAATAATAATAATAATAATAATAATAATAATAATAATAATAATAATAATAATAATAATAATAATAATAATAATAATAATAATAATAATAATAATAATAATAATAATAATAATAATAATAATAATAATAATAATAATAATAATAATAATAATAATAATAATAATAATAATAATAATAAAAATCTCATTTGATTTACCGGATTTTTGAAAAATGGAGCTTGCATAAAAACCTATGCCGGAGCTTCCACTTAATTGTTGCAGAAGCATTAATCCGATTACCACCTAAACTAAGTAAATTAATTTAAAAGTAAAAATATGAAATTGAAATTTTAAAAAATTGGGTTTTCGTAATTAAAAACTTACCGTGAGTGAATGGCTGTATCTCTTCTGAAACAAATCTAGAAACTTCGATCGTGGGACTTTGTCAAGTGCTTTAACCCAATTCTAACAAAAAAAAAAGTGAAAATAAATTATTTTATATTTAAAAACTAATTTTCGTAAGAAAAATAAAATTAGCAAAACAGAAATTACAATAATTTCTTGGGCTTCTTTAGAAATATCAGCATCCTTTCCTCTGAGGAATCGTAGAGAATTTTCAAACTCCTTTTCCCTACCATTTTTCGCCTGCAAAGAAAGTTACCTGATGAGATAAAAATTATATATATATATATATATATATATAATTTATTCAACATAATGAGGCAATTACCTTTTAAAAAAGCAAATTTATTGACATATACTTTAACCTTTTTAATCGTAATTGATTTGAAAATATTGTTTCTCTTATTTACGATGAAATTACTATTAAAATGACAATGCTTCAAAAGACTGTGCTTAATATTTAAAAAATAACAATATAAGACAGTATCTATTTAGAGAGAAAAACGAAATTATCATTTTAAAAAGTAAATTTTTTATTAGACAACAATTAAATAGATTTTTTTTTTCTAAAATTTTATTGTCATTTTCAAATATACTCACCAACCATCTTGGAGATTCGGGAACAAAGAACATAGCCAAAGCTTGAACAAAACAAGGTACAACGCCTAAAATAAATATGAAACTTGTGTAAGATTCGATATGATTATCAGAATTCATATAGATTTTGCTTACATCATAAATCTGAAAAAATAAAATAAAAAAATAACTTACTTATCAATGCCAACGATCTCCAATATACGAAATTTCCGATTGCATACGCAACAGCCATCCCACAATTTTGAAATAACTGTACAATTTATAAAAAATGGATAGAAATAACAAAATTTTTAAATCAAAATTATCTTCATATATATACACCCTAAATTAATTACCTGATTGGCAAATATACATCTTCCTCTGATGTTTTTGGGTGCTATCTCGGCTATGTAAACAGGAATCTGAAAATTATAGATAACAAAATAATAGAAACATCACAAACACGTTTTTATAAATATACACGAGAATTATATAATTTAATTTAGTGGTTTTAAAAGCTCATGAGTTTGCATATCTTTCTTGGACAGCTTTCCACCTCCAAGTCGATATCAAGTTTAATAGCAAATCTAATTAATTCAGACATTCTCTTTAATTAGCTATCAATATTTAAAAAAAAATGTTTTTACATATTATTTTGATTGTGTTTTTTTAAATAATATTTTCAGTTATGGACGTAAATAACTTACAACGTAACTGAGTATTCCAACAGCAATTCCCGAGCAGAGTCTTCCAAAGTTCAATATCCAAACAGCCTATATATCAAAGTCCGTACCAAACTGAATTGAATCAAAATATTGCTCGGTAACAAAAATAAAATTAAAAAAAAAAAAAACCCTTTTTTGGTAAAATAGATTGGTACCTTAGCAAACGCTACTGCGAGCCAACCGATGATGAAGAGTGATTGGGTGAACCATAGCGTCTGAATTCAAAACCAAAACTATATATAAAGATGCATAGAACAAGATACACTTCTGTTAAAAGAACTAAAGATCGATGTTGTAAGATAAGGGAATACCTACCGGCTTTCGACCGATTAAATCCGTTATGTTTCCGCTAAATAAAGCACCGATGGTTGCTCCGAGTGTTAAAAACGAGCCGAAAACCGAATACTTCAGAATAGAAACAAAAATTTAAAATCAGTCGGGATTATCGAATATTATCGTTAGGGTTTGATAACAATTTTTTTTTCCGGCCGTCATGGTGTTAATTTTTACAGTTACGTCGAGAAATCGTCGTCCTTATCGGTACGATGATGTCTCTTTTGAAGTTACCTCTGCAAGGGAGAGCCCCAACTCTTCCTTGATCCCATCCTTTGCTGCCGACGAGTAGCTCGCCTGTTCATAAAACGAAATTAATCAATTAAATGAAGACAAAAATAATAATAATGCAAATATGTTTTTTTTTCCAAATTATAAGAACGTTAAAAAAGAGTTTCGTTATTTATATATATATATATATATATTAGTATTATTAGTATTATTTTCCATTGGGGCAAACATGGATAATTAATTAATGATGTAAATCTCACAAATCTGCGTTTATTACATTAACGTATACATACATACATATATATATATATGTGCACGTGTGTATATAATGGTAAACTTACGGCGCAGCCGAGGCTAAAGGAGGCGAAGACGGCGGCAGAGGTGGCGAACAACAAGGCGGCGGTGACGTCACCATTGCCGTCTTTGTGGCTAAGCAAAGGCTCCGTCGTCTTCATGTTGAGTTTTTTGTTTCTTAAATGTCTTCTTGCTCGCTCTGTTTTCCGAGGGAACATGGAGAACCACTTTGGTTTCTCTCTCCTGCTCTACAAGAAAATAGAGAAATTCGTAAATATAGATTCCTGAATTTGATTGGTTATACACACACACACATATATATATATATATGTATATATATGGTATTGGCTTCCATTATAGCCACAAGAGATACTAGACCAAAATGATTTTGAATCCGAAAATTAATAATCACAGATCTTTTTCAACAAAAATGGCAACTTTCGCCATTGCTCACAGATCTTTGATTCTCATGTACTAAATAACTGCTAAATCTTAGATTATTATAACATAATTTGAATAAAGAGTGAAAAAAAAATTATATAGATACAAAATAAATAAAAATAAAGATAGAAAGAAACAAATGGTTAACAAAGTTAGTAACCATTAAAACTATTATAGTAAATATTTGGTTTCTGTTCTGAAACAAGAATAAAGACTTCTATATTGGGGACTCTACATAATAATGATTCGATTAAATCCTACAAAAAAAAGGATAAAATAAATTACTTTAAATGTTTAAAAGTTAAATTAACACATATTTTTAATTTTTTTGTAAAAGATATGATAAAGAAAATAATTAAAACTAGACGATAAAAAGTTACGTCGCTTCTTTGGAAATATCAATAGTTTTTCTCTTATAAATTTTTCGTGAATTTTCAAACCCTTTTCCCCCTCCCAATTTCCTCTAGCAAAAATTTTGGTTGACAAATTCGATAGTTTTAGGATTTCATATATACATTTGAATATTTAGGAAAACATTATATTTTAGCACCAATTTGCTACAGATAAATGTTTTTCATCTCAATATGTAGTTGACCAGAAAAATACGGTCGTTATATTTTTAACCTTTTTAACTTACCATTTTGACCTTTATACAGGATATCTTTTGTTCTTTATGTCTATTTACTGACATATCCTCAATTAAATGGATACAATTTTAGGGTTTGTCTTTGGATATTGAGTTTAAATACCTTCTTTTAATTTCTTTGTTATCATCTTATTGATTATAAGTTATATGGATGATTGCTACATATTTATTTCTATGTTGATTTTTTTAATAAATTTGTTTCAATTTTCATTAGTATAATAATTTTTTTAGATATCAATTACTTAAATAACCAAGAATAGCATGAGAATGATATATATATATATATATATATATATATATATAAATTAAGAATTTTATTGAAAGGAAACTATTTAAACTCATTCGATTATCAATAATATAACAATATTTTATTTTGCAAATCTTGACAGAAGATGAATAAAACACATCACAAAAGGATTCATTATCAGTAACTCTTATAAAAAAACAAATCCAACAACATGGAGTGATTTTGTCAAAGGAGTGGCAGACTGTGACGACATTTGGTTGAGAAAATGGAAGAGGCTTGTATTTCTTCTAGGGTTTTCCCTTTGGTTTCCGGGACCAGATGCCATACGAACAAGACGCTTGCTCCACATATGCCCGCGAATATATAGAATGTTCCTGCATATATCAACGGTCCATCACATAGTTTTATTATTATATGAACTTAGCTTTGGGATTAGTTGTAATGATTCGTAATTAAAAAAGGAATTATCTTAATTAGTTACCCGCAGGGCTCCACTCTAAGAGGAAATTAAAAGTGTAAGTGATGACCCAACTGGTTGACCAATTCGCAAAGGTGGCAACACTTCCTGCTGTATCTTTGATGTTCATCGGAAATATCTGAAACCCACCGATTTATATATATACATATATATATTATAAGAAAATGGTCGGTAATGTTATATATATTCATATGGAAAAAAAGGGAAAAAACATATATGTATGCAATGCATGTATGGATTGCACCTATAACATTTTACCTCTGACATTATGATCCACGGTAGTCCTCCAAATCCCAATGCAAATGTTGCAATAAATCCCTATATGCAAATTAAGGCAATTAATTGTTATTAGATATTCAAAATTCACTTTAAAGCTAATATATTTTACTAGAAACGTTGATATATTTTTGGTAAGAGTACTTGTAATTGTAAATACTTGTGTAATAAAATAAAATATTACCACAACACCGACGAGTGCCATAATGGGAGTGATTCCCTTCAATAAGTGGAATGCCTTCTCTCGTTCCAAAACATAAATATAAATAAAACGAGGATTAATTATTTCAATCATTTAATTTTGATTTATTAAATAAATATCGTATTATTTGAACATGAAATTACCTGCAATGTAAAGGAAATTGCAAGAAGCAAACAATTCAGGAACAATCCTATTCCGGATACCTATAATTAATAATTAGAAAAATTAAAGTTGCATTATTCGATATACATCGATTAATATTAAGATATGTACGTCTGGAATAATATCAATATGGTTAATTAATATTCCTGAATTAAGGTTTGTTACTTTATTAAATAAACAAAAATGACAATAACTACCGAATTGTCTAATGGTAGGAGAATATATAAATCATGCTTTTATCCTAAGTTTAAATTTAAACGTAAGAAGGGGTATTCACCCGGATTTTTTCGATTTTTTGGTACATATAGTTGAATAAAAAATAAAAAATTTGATAAATTTTTGTATTATAAAAAAAATACAAGAACTAATGGTATCATTATCTATGATGTACTATTTAATGTCAGCGCCATATGCACATATATAGATATATGTACAGTGTACACGCCATTGTATTAACGTCAATTTGCCGAGCTCCCATATAACATTCTCTCGTGGATTTTATCTCTTCATTTTTAAGCAAATTATTTGCCCGGAGAGAATCTGTTAATATTTTAAAAGTTTTTATATTTGTTTTATAATTTGTAATGATTAATAATTAATGTGTTTGTTTCAAAATTTTAAAATTAATATATATATATATATATAATCTTGATATATTTGTTTTTTAAAAAAATTGTATTTTTATAAGATTTTCTACATGATCTAATAAAACTAACCATAAGAAGAGGCCTTCGTCCCCAGTAATCCACGAGAAATAGACCCAAAAATGCTTTTGGTATCTGAAAGTAAATACAATAATTAACTTCGTCAACAAAATAATTTTTTTGGTACTCAAATACTCACAGGTAATTTATATATATATATATAATAAAGATACCATCAAAATAGCAATTGCCGTCGATCCGAGACCAACCGGAATTTCTGTTTCAGACAAAATAGCAAAATAATAATAATAATAATAATAATAATAGTTTGAGATATATTAGTTAGTAGAATTATCTCATTTGATTTACCAGATATTTGGAAGATGGAGCTTGCATAATAGCCAATACCGGAACTCCCACTTAATTGTTGAAGAAGCATTAACCCGATTCCCACCTGTGCCATTTAAAATTTAAAAGATAATTAAATAAATGGAATTAAACTTAAAAAAAATTAGTTTTCGGAATTTAAATCTTACCGTAAGTGCATGGCTGTATCTCTTCTGAAACAAATCTAAAAACGTCGACTGCGGAACTTTATCTAATGCCTCAGTCAAATTCTAAAGGAAAAAAAATGGTAAAATAAACTCTTTTATATGTAAAAACTAATTTATTAATTAGATGTAAAAAATACTAGTAATTAAAAAAAGTTACCATAATATCTTCCGCTTCTTTGGAAATATCAACATCCTTTCCTCTCAGAAATTGCAGAGAATTTTGAAACTCTTTTTCCCTACCATTTTTCGCGTGCAAAAAAATTTATTTATTAAGCTCCAAAGTTATATAGGATATATAGAGAGAATCGCATAAAAATGTGAACTTTCTAGATTTAAATACACGAATTTTAATTTTTTTTTATAAAAAACACATAAATTTTATAAATTTTTCTATAAAACCATATTTTTTATATATTTATAATAAACTTACGAAATTTATATATTTTCATATAAGTTTGTATATTTATATGATATTTTTTAAAGTTCATGTTTTTTTAATCTATTATCTATTAGTGTTCAGCAAATGGTGGGACCCACGCGAATGTGGTAAGACGAAATTGACCAAAGGGACAGACGAAACGGTGTCGTTAGGCATTAATGGCAATATAGTAATTTTGTAAGCCCAAAAGTAAGAGGGCAATTAGGGTTTTAATTTCCCCTTGGTTCCTCTTTCCTTCGTGTTCTTCTTCTTTTCCTCTTGGCGGCGGAGAGAGGTTCCATCTCTGTTGTCTGTATTTTCCGGCGAAACTCGCCGGAGGTTCTTCCTCTCCGATCTACGCTGATATAAATCCGACCTTCATCTCCCCGAGACGTATCTAAGCTCGGTGACCGAACTCGTTAAACATCGTGTCTTGTTTGGTTTCTTGGTTTCAATTTCGATCGGTGAGATTCGATGACGAAAATCGGTAAAGATCCACTACTATATATATATATAAATATATATATTTACTTTTTACAGATTTTATTGGCTGAAGAAATAAAGTATTATATACTTTTAAACTTTTTATTTTAATTATAATTAAAATATCATTTTCTCTTGTTAAGATAAAAATAATAACGTCAATAATTACGATGAAAATGTGGTAATGTTTTACAAGATGATGATTTCAAATATTGAATTATACAAGAAATTGTTATTTAGAAAAGAATACTATAATTTGAAATTAGATAATAATTAAATTGAGTTTTTTTCCCTCAGAATTTAATGTGATTTCAAATATTCTTACCAACCATCGTGGAGATTCTGGAATAAAGAACATAGCCAAAACTTGAACAAAACAAGGAACGACACCTAAAAAAAAATATGAGACTTGTAAAATTGATAAATAATGAGAATAAATATTGATTTTTTATATTAAAAATTAGGATAACAAAATGAAGAAAGTAAATTTACTTACTTATTAATGCCAAAGTTCTCCAATGTACGGAATTTCCGATTAAATATACAACAGCCATCCCACAATTTTGGAATAACTGTAAAATAAAAAATGGATAGAAATTAAAATATATATATATATATATATATAAATTTGACTTGTCTCCATATACACCTAAAATAAATTACCTGATTAGCGAATATACATCCTCCTCGAATGTTTTTGGGTGTTATTTCAGCAACGTAAACAGGAATCTGAAAATTAACAATAACACAAATAATAGAAATACCAACAAAAATTATAGAAAAAAAATAGTGATATAAAAGCTAATGAATATAAAGTTTAAAATCAAATCCGTTAAATTAGGCATCCTTTTTGAGATATCAATATTTTAAAGAATAAAGGTTTTTAGAAATTATTTTAAATGTAACTTTTTTTAGTATTTACCGCGAAACTGAGTAATCCAATGGCAATGCCCGAGCAGAGTCTATCCAAATCCAATATCCAAACAGCCTATATCAAAACAAAATAAATTAAAATAAAAATATGGAAAATAGGTTCATGTTCATCTAATATTTTTATTTTACGAGTAAATTTGAAAACGTACCAAACGAAATCGAATCAAATAACAAAAAAAAAACGCCCTTTTTTTTTTGGTAAAATAGATTGGTACCTTAGCAGATGCTACTGCAAGCCAACCAATGATGAAGAATAATTGGGAGAACCACAATGTCTGCATGAAACCAAATTTTACAGAAAGACAGATTTTAAAATTCATAAGACCAACAGAAATATTAAAAAGAAGCAAAGATTTTGTAAGAAGGAGACCTTACCGGCTTCCGACCGAGGAAATCTGTCACTTTTCCGCTAAATAAAGCACCGATCGTTGCTCCAAGTGTTAAAAGCGAACCAAAAACCGAATACTTCAAAACGGAAAAAAAAACATTAGGGTATAATGTTAAATGAATATTATTATATATTAAGACCTGGTTTTCGACCAACTATATCTTCTAGAGGATCGGAAAAATTTATATGAACGTCTCTTCCCAAATGGAGACTTGAATCTGGATTGGGAAGAATTTGATTCATCCCTTACGTAAAGTTGAGTCATCTGATCTTGGGTTATATTTATATTTACATCGTTCAATCACATCGTTATGGGTATATATGCTAATATATCTTGTAAGTTACCTCTGCAAGAGAGAGTCCCAAGTCTTCGTGGATCCCATCCTTTGCTGCCGATGAGTAGCTCGCCTGTTCATAAAACGAAATTAATCAATTAAATTAAGAAAAAAAAAGAATAGAGAATATGTTTTTTCCAAACTTTTCATGCTTTAAAAAAAAAAACAGAACCATATTATATATATATATATATATATATATGTAACAATCAATAAGGTGCTCTATTGTCATTAGTATTTTACACACGACAGAAAAATACATATGTTTACGTACATATACATACATACATATATCTATCTATCTATATATATATGTATATAAAGTGGTCAGCTTACGGCGCAGCCAAGGCTAAAGGAGGCGAAGACGGCGGAAGAGGTGGTGAACAACAAGGCGGCGGTGACGTCATCGTTGCCGTCTTTGTGGCTAAGCAAAGACTTCCTCATCGCCATCGTCATGACGAGTTCGTTCTCCATCGATCTCTAGTGACGGCCAGAGTCTTTTTTGGTTTCTTAAATGTTTTCTTGCTCCCTCTGTTTGTTTCCCGAGAAAATGCAGATCATTGAAACTGGTGAATATAAGAGATTTACTTTGCTTTCTCTCCTGCTCTACGAGAAAACAGAGATTTATAAATGTATGCACACGTCTTTGTGTGTACGTTTGTGTGTGTATTATATATATATAGAAGGAGTCGTGGTCCCTTCTTATCCACAAGAATTAGACCCAAAAACGATTTTTGGATCTGAAAATAAATTCAACAGATTTACTTTGTCAACAAGAAAGGCCATTTGTGGCAATGCTCACGTATCTTTTTTCTTCGGATAATAAACACTGATTATAATATTGAGGGTAGAAAATGTAATATTCTAGTTAGGTATATATGAAGATATCACGAGAGGTAGAAAAGTTGCTTTACAATATTAGCACACGTAGTGATATTCCTATAGGACTAGAGACAGAAATATGTGAACTACTTTAGAAGGATTAGATGTCTTCCGGTTAAAAATGTTGAAATAGGAAAATGAATATGTGATTGGAGGAAAATATAGATTTTGATATATTATTTTCAATAATAAAAAATACAATATTATGTTAAATATTCTGTAACATATTTATTTCTGTTATATCTATATTTTTTTTATTTGTTAATTTTTTTTATAAATATATAAGTTATTTTCACTGTAATGGAACAAGAAGAAGAAGAAATGAACAATAAAGTAATTCTATTATTTTTTTATTTGTCTTTGTTTCTTATTTAATTTCTGCAATTTTATATTTCTACAAAAAATTAGTTAAAGAAAAAATTAAAATATGTAAAAGATGTGGTCGAAAAATTGAAGTGATCAAGAGATGTGGGGTAAATTGATTTACTAGATTATTTAATAAGATCCTAATCTTAAAGAAGATACCAAACCAACGAAGACGGAAATACATTGATCTCTATTTTAAAAATTAAGAGAGATATTTAAAGTAACGCAAATTGTATAGGGATCAAACTCATGAATCATATCATGAAGTTGTGAGAACGGGTTGTGGAGTAGCGTCTACGTTGTGATAATATCTATTCCTGTTAATCAATTTGGTTTTATAACCCGAAGATCTATTATGAAAATAATGTTTATCACTCGTAATTTAATGCAGAAGTTTTGAGATTAAAAAAAAAATATTTGCATACGGTAATCCATGGTGGGTGTTATAATGTAAAATAATACCAATGAGATATTATCCAAGGATATGTATGAAGCAATGACTTTTAGTATGCGTATTTTTTCATATCAGAAATGGGATCTCAAATCTCTATATATATGGGCCGACAACGTTTCATATACCTGAATTTCGTCGCTTATATATGTGCACGTCTTTGCGTGTCTACATTTAAAACTTAATTTTCAAACCAAATTTCTTCAAGAGAATAAAATTTTATAATTTCCTTTTGCGAGCCAGAGATGTGAATAATTTGTCGTCCCGACCCGATTAACATTTCATAAAATTATTTCGAAATTATTATGCCAAAATGAAATTAGATTCTAGAGAAAAACATTTTGATGGAATGGATTTGACAAAACGGAGATTTTTTGGACGGGGAGTGAGATAAAGAAACTTAGTCCATGTATATATATATATATATATATATATATATATAGGAAAAGTATATATATTATATATAAAGGAAAAATAACATATTACGGAAATGCATGAGTCGAAGGAAAAGTATTCACGTGCTTAATTACAAAAAGTCAACGTACGGCCTTCCGAAAGAAGCGTACGCCATTTGAAGGTGATGTGGCTTACTGTGGTTTTCACTTTCGGTTAATGGTTGGTTATGAAAGGTTAAACCTTCCATTAGCGGGCGATCCACCAATGAAAAGCTTTTTCTATGTGGGGTTAAGTTTGATTAATCATGGATTAAGTTAAATATATAAGAGGCTTCCATTTGGTGATCTATTAACACTAATGGGCGAGATATTTTCCCACTAGCGAGCTTGCCATATTCATGGGTATAATGAAAGCCCAAATTTACATTTAGAATATGAATATAATGGGTTTTTAGAGTTTTTGGAATCCAAAAATAATAATAATTAAGTTTTTATAAATTTGATTTTTTTAAAATCCAAAAAATTTTTTTAGTGAAAATAATCAACTAAAAACTCCTTTTTTTTAGATTTACAAATATTACAAAAATCGAAAAAGCAAAAAACAAAAACAAAAAAGTCAAAATAAAAACTATCATCATTTAAACCTTTGATATTCAGATTCATCCCATACAACGTCCCATTTATGTCAATCATATTCTATATAGAATACCTGAAAAATAGTTGAGAAGGAATATATATACATTTAAGGAATAAAATTTCAATGTATTATATATAGTACATCTCTGGAGATTGAATTGAATAATACACGAGTAATACTTAAATTCCTTTTTATTTTCTAAAATAAGAATTTATTTTAGACTCTTTTTTACAAGTCAGGCACTATTTTTCCATATAATGTTTACAAGAAAATAGAAAGAGCTTAATAGTTTCATCCAAATCCAAATATCCATCTGGTTGGATAAACATGAGCTTAACATATTGGGTAACACTATGAAAAATCCAAAGCCATAAATAGACAAATGATAGGATAAATCCTAAATTAGTTTATATTATAAGTTCTTGAAATTCAGATTCTCAGAAAATAGAAGATAAGAGAAGGAATATATATACATATAAAGAAGTGAAATATCGAGGAGTGATCTGGCGTGGGACCCCTTCTGCCGTTTTCAGCTGTAACCCTACAGCTCACTTCGTTCGGTGGCACTTCCCTCACCAAGCAAGAACCGCTTGTTTCGATCTTCGTGTTTGCAGTACATATGTATGTGGTGTGTGTATATATATATATGTATAGTTTAAGTACTTTGTGACCCTTTCATCTCTCCATAACGTGTGTTAACATGACGAGCTTCTACAACGAAGTTTTCACCCATTCCTCGACCTGAACGCCGACGCAAGCTCCGCCGGGTCCATTTCGACGGAGGATGGTGACTCGCCGCCGTGCAACTGTGGTCTCGGTTTGTTAAATCCGATGAGTTCATCTCATGTTCTTGAGTTCTCCGTCGCCGGAGTTTCTCGTATGTTGCCGGAGATGATAGATCCGGACGGTCTGATGTCGTGTACGGAGTGTCTAGGGTTCGAGAGCTACGACGAAACGAGGGTCTCCGACGGTACGACGTGTCATGCGGTAGAGAGTGGGATGATGGCGTGTCATGCGGCGGAGGAGGCGGAAGCCATCGGGAAGAGGAGAAGGGAGGAGAATACGGCGGAGAGGGAGAAGAAAAAGACATTTCCTCCGCTGCTGACTTCGTTAGCCGACGGAGGAGGGAGGCGGTGGTTTAATCTCCGGCAGGTGAGGAGAGATGGGAGATTGGAGATCAGTCAGGTTTCGATCCAACGGCCAGAGATTCTCCGTACTTCACGTGAAAATGGACGGCTGAGATTGGATCTTGTGGAGGCTGCTGATAACCCTGCAAGTGCTTATGATTATAACTTCCAAGATCTTAGAGATTCTCAAGATGAATGTGACGATCAAGAATTCAACAACGATGTGGATACATCAATTTCGGAACATCTTAATGATGATGATGATGATGATGGTGATGGTGATGGTGATGATGATGATGATATATACCAATCTCCTACACATCAAAAAGAGATCGATGAAGATGGAGATTCATCACATGGAAAATCTGATCACATCGTGGATCTATGCGGTAATGGAAACGTTGATGAGGATAGACTAGAACACGAAAATAATACTGATGATGATGATGATGATGATGGAGTCGATGAAGAATGGAGGTACAAGACATATCATGAGGTTGTGATGAGCAGTGATCATCATCATGACCATGATCATCATCATCATCCATGCCATCCACCATACCATCATAATCACAGTATGCAGTTATGGAGGCAAAGATACGTGACGACCAGATGAGGGTTTCGACATGTACGTGGCTGTCGCCAAAATGAAGACAAAACTAAAAAATAAAAGGGTGAAGAAAAATATTTCAAAAATGGTGTTTACGGAATAATGCAAACTTTAAAAAAAAACCTTTTTCTTATTTATTTCTACGCATTCTATCCATTGGAAATGCGTCAATATTTATAACTCACTAGTAATTAAATGAAATATGCGTTTATTTTGGTGATGTAAAATTTTTGAAATATATAAATTTTAGCAATTTATTGTTTCTATTTAGTCTTTGCATAATATGGGAGCCGGTTTTAGACGTCTACTGTTCTGTCTATTGTTTACTTCGAATTTAAATTTTAAATATATCGTTACACTATATAACGAATTTCTACGACCGGATGAGGGTTTCACATAAACATATTCAATATGATGCATACCAACAATCAACCAATTGTATACAATATTCAACCGATTTCTTATAAAAAGAAATATTCAATCGATTAACTTCCAATCAATTCGAAAACATGATGTGTACGTAACGTTTTTCTTAATTGCATATAAAATTAGTTCGATCATATTGACGCACATACAATCTTACTTAAGATCGGAATCCTGCTTCAGAATTGGTCTCAAAGGCTTCGGAGACATATCCTCGTGCTCAAACGAGCTGAACCTCTCGGTCGAGTTCTTCCTCTTGATTCTCCTCTTACTTATCGGTATGTTCTCGACTTCGTCCTTTATGCTCACGTTCTTCCTTAGATCTTTTCCTTCCAACCCGCCCGACCCTAATTTTCTTCCATTTTCTATTATTTGTGATTCGTTACATTTGGTATCAGAGCTTAGATCATCACGAGACGGTCCACCTTTAGGACCAATGGCTAGTCCGACCTCTCCACGTGGCACTTGATGGCCCAGCGACACCGTTTTCAGGGCTTGTTTTGCTATAAGTTTCACCAAGAAATCGTATAGCTGTCTGCAAATGTCGAGGGTTCGAAACAATCTACGATCTTTCCTCGCCATCTCTTACCGGAAAAAAATCTCGCCTTTTTTTTTTTTTTAATGGCTTATGCGTTTGGCAAATGATGAAGAACAGAACCCGTTGATCTATTGATGAAGAAAAAGATGGTTTGTAAGAAAGGGGAAGAAGCAAGTTTGGGATAATTCTTGGGGCATCTGATGCCTGCCTTTTACGTTAAGGCATTAGAATACTCTTAACATAAGATATTGTATTATATTATTTCTTCTCCCTTAAAAGCCACTGTTATTTAACACGAAATAGGAAAGTAGATAAATAAAGATACGGAAGAAATTAAACGGGTAACCACTGTGGATCCTTCATGACTTCGCGAACCCAATATATTAATATAATATAATGTCATGAATATATATGATTTACCAAATGAAAATTATTGATCTTGGCAATTGTTTTTCGATGGACCCAAAATTCCAATTACTTAGCCCATCGGCCCAAAATAAAAGCCCAAATTGAAGGCATCCATTTTGCATCGGGTGAGAACGAACAGATAATGGCGTCCGTCTTCTAAAGGAGGAAGAAGACGGGGAACGAGAGAGAGGGGCCAAGGAATGCTCGCGACGAGAGTAACGCCTCCGCCAACGGAAAGACGAAAAAGAGACAGAGGCAGAATAAGGTGAACGGCGGCGCCGTACGTCGAGGGGGGAGAGAGAATATTCATAGGAGCAACGGAAGAAGTGATCGTAACGGGAAGAGTGGCGGGACGATGCCGGCGGCGGAGGCGCGAAGAATGCGAAGATGTTTAGGTTTCCTATGAATCGGATTCGGCGGATCGCGAAGAGCGAGGATGCTGATTCTCAGATCAAGCAGGAAGCTGTATTCCTCGTCAACAAAGCCACGGTATTTCCTGCAGTTAATTTTGCGGTTAATTTACGTGCTAGGGTTTCGAATTGAACAAGGAAAATTTCAATTTAAGGGAGTCGTTTCCTCACCAGTGAATTAGGGTTTTTCAATTGCCAGTAGTGTGAATTAGGGCGGATGATCGGAGAAACGAAGAATCGCTTCAGACACCGTCACCAAATTCTGTTAATTATCTAACGCCGGTTACGTGAGTATTCGACACAAATTCAGAGTGTGTATATATTCTAAAAAAAAAAAATTCGAAGTTGTTATATTTTCACACATTTTTTTTTTTTTTTTTTTTTTTTTATAAATAAATTGCAAACCATTAGGGTCCATGGCCGAAGGAACCACACGGCCCAACTGGAACTTGAGGACACGTAATTGACGAAAACACCCTCGAACCATTTGCATGGCCCTGGGAAAACGTTATCCACACACTCATTCCCCACTCATATCCATCCAAGCAGAAGCCAGAAAATGAGAGAGAAAACGCATGAAAATCTCCCCCTCTTCATCTTCTTCCTCTGAAAATCTCTCTCTCTCTCTCTCTCTCCCCCCAAATGGAAACTCTTTTCTCTCCTCACTCCCTCTCTCCTCCACTACTCAACCCAAAACTCCACTCTCCTCAGCAGACCAAACCCACCTCAAATTCCTTCTCTTTCTGCAAGCCCATCTCGTCCGGTCAGAAATCCATATCCGCCCGGTTCGCTAAACCGGAATCAGAATCTTCCCTACCGAGAAATTGGTTAACCGATGCGAAGCAAGGCCTCGCCGCTCTTGCTCTCTCTCTGGCTCTGAGCTTTTCCCCTGCTCTTCACATCAATGGCGGCGACATTGCCATGGCCTCGGAGTTCGATGTCCTCAACGAAGGCCCGCCGAAGGAATCTTATGTCGTCGATGATGCTGGTGTTCTAAGTCGGGTCACGAAATCAGATCTCAAACGGCTTTTGTCTGATCTTGAATCGAGGAAGAACTTGAGGATCAATTTCATCACTGTTCGGAAGCTAACCGTGAGTCCCGATTAACATCCTTATTTATAAACGAACTCTGTGGAACTGGAAACCGAGTGATTGTCGAGTTATGGTTTCGGTACATTGGTTTAGAAACGTTTCACAAATATTGGTCAGGTTAAATGCTTTTGATCTGTTATACCAATGTTGAATCGTTTGGTATTTCGGTTTTCCGCTTTTGTAGAGCAAAGCAGATGCGTTTGAGTACGCCGACCAAGTGTTGGAACGTTGGTACCCGACGGTTGAAGAAGGCAACAACAAAGGCATTGTGGTATTGATCACGAGCCAGAAGGAGGGAGCGATAACCGGCGGTCCTGCCTTTATCCAAGCCATCGGCGAAAACATTCTTGATTCAACTGTCTCAGATAATCTTCCCGGTAAGTAGTTTCTTTTTCCCGTATACAAGCTATTCGGTAGGAATACCGGTTCCAAATTCTTGCTGGATCAACGGGGAAAGCGTATATATTACAGGGTGAAACTTTAACCGGGAAGATTCTCGGTTAACTAGTTATGGTTTGGTTCGATTGTGAAAACTGTAACTTAAACTGAAACCGGAATCAGTTAACTTTTCAACGTTTAGAAACTAAGACTGAACCATATTGCCACGGTCTGGTAATTAGTTAATGGGGGTTAACTCTGAAAACCATTACTGGAATCGAAACTGAAACTCGAACCCAGTGATTCGAGATTGTTTTGGTTCCGTTCTGGTTAGCTTACTTCAATCTTAATCCTGTGAATAATCTCAATCTTAATCTTATAAATAATCGAAAGATAAATGATCAACGCCATCCATTTCTGCAACCAAGACTGAACTGTTTTCCGGTCTTACGTGCGGCCACTCTGTTGGTTTTCTACAGGCAAATATCTATCAGCTCAGTTTTCAACTCCGAAAAGATTTTAGAACGGTAATATTAACCGATTCCGGAATCAAAACCTAAAAAAGAGAGTAATAACGTTTCAAGTGGTTAATAATAACATTGTAAATAAATTGTGAGAATAAAGTGTTTTCTATTTGAAAATAAGAAATGAGAGGTTAATAAGTTTTCCTTAGTCACGGTTATTGAATTGCGATACGATTGATTAGCGTTTGAAAATTTGTGAGGTTTCAGTATTGGCAACGGAAGAGAAATATAACGAGGCGGTCTATAGCAGCGCAAAGCGGCTGGTGGCAGCCATCGATGGCCTCCCGGACCCTGGGGGGCCGACATTAAAGGACAACAAGAGAGAGTCTAACTTCAAAACAAGAGAAGAAACAGATGAGAAGAGAGGACAGTTCAGTCTTGTTGTCGGAGGGTTGCTTGTCATTGCCTTCGTTGTCCCCATGGCTCAATACTATGCTTATGTCTCTAAAAAGTAGAAAACCAATTTCGTTTTACATTACCAAACCGGTTTGGTAACTATATAACTGAGCCGGTTTTGAATTGTATATGTTACAATAAGTTACCTAATTCGGTTATGCACCCTAACTACTGCTACCGAGATTTAAGATCGAATCGGTATTCGGTTCAAGTCTCCAAATAATGCGGGTTAATTTATTCAATGTCAAAAGCCAATAACATGAAAAAAATAAACAATGATTAGAATTTCAAAGTTAGAAGAAATGGCATCTGATCAGAAAATGGGGGATCGGAATATTTTCCGGTTAGGATTTGAGATGAAACGAATTGGTTAGCGGCTTCGGTGTAATGAATTCCGTCCCAATTTATGTACTCGGAACTATCGTTGCAAGCTGTGGCCGTAATCGGGTTTCCATCCAAGATCTTGGTTTGGCCACAAGAGATACGGCTGTCATAGTTCAATGGCGGTCCTCCGATTCCACAACACGCCATTATCGACTGCTCAAAACCTGCAAATACGACAAATGCCGATCATATATACTATGATGGGTCGGTCTGTCAGAGGATTGGTTCGGTCCGATTTAGCTTGATATAACAAAGAGTGGTCAATAACTACAAAATATAGATCATAAGATAGTATGAGAAAATTGGTAGAAAGGGTGGAGTATTTGAGATATATATACGTACCGAAGCGGGAATAATTGGCGACGAGATTGGATTTGATCGAGAAAATATCGATGTAAGTGACGTTGGAGTCGGGGAATTGGCCTCGAAACTTGGCGGAGAGGGCGTGGAGTTGGAGATTGAAGAGTTTGGCTGCCTGGTTGTGGCCACTGACGCAACCGAACTCATCAAGCTTCGATGGATCTGTTCCGAACTTTGCAACGTTTTGCGCCAAACACCCTAGTGGACCTGTGTTGTGTATCCAGAAGTTTCTAGCTCCTTGTTCGTACAACCTCTGCAAATCAAACATGAGTTTAGATCTTTTGAAACCAAATATTCGTCCCGATAATGAAATAAAAATCAAATAATACGGAAAAAAAATGTGAAAGGACCAAATAATAACTTAACGAGAACTATTATAACCGTGTAGACGATAGACGAGGTTAAAGAGATTTTCTTTTTTATAATTCGAAAGTTAACCGAACCTTACTACAATTATATCTTCTAGAGTAATAGGAAAGAGAAATGAAAGAACTGTATATACAATAATCTAACGAGATCTGTACGTATGTTATATAAGGGAAAACCCTAGACGTATACCTTGAGTCCAGATTCAAACTCTTCAAGAATGGAGGGAAAAGAAGCGATGAGTTGGTCGAGAGTCTTGGAGTAGAAGGCACCAGCGATGTCGTTTTGGCCAATGTCGATCATGTATAGCCCCTTTCCAAAGTAATCTTCTGCTGGCACGTACTTCTCATACTTCCTTCCTTCAATTTCAATCATCACACAATCCCCAGCTTTATAATATGTATATTTATATATCCACATCATATCTTATACATACACCAACGTCTCACCAAATAGTTTGACACATTTCGAATCTCCCACATATATATATGCATGTATATGCTCGCTCATATAAACACATGTGTATACATACATGATACATGTATGTTGTGGGTATATATGTTATCATCTGTGTTTACTATTCCAGTTTCTCTTGTTCTATTAGGGCCGGGGTCCAACATTTCTCTAACAATGAAAATATAAGTTAAGCACATAATAGAGCGTTTTTTAAGAGATTTAATCATTTTAATTAAGCTACATGACACCGGGCGATATATATAGTACTTTTGCTTGGTAACAGAAGATCCCTTCTAGCGATCTTCGTGAAAGAAACATACGCGAACCGGAGAAATTGATCGGTTTAGTTAAGCTGCAAACCTGGTTTTGCAATCAATTCAAGAGATCTTGACTTGAACCGGAGGAATTGAGAGATTTGGACGCCGAAAGAGAAGGGAGAGACAGAGGTAGGGTTTGCAGGGAGAATGGTGGATCCTGCTGCTGCAAAGTTGCAACCTTTTCTGAAATTTGGTAACCCTAACGATTCCAGATACGCATTCAGAAACGGCATGTCCATTGCGTCCACTGCATACCAAAACATACACATGACAATACATTACCTTAAGATAAAACATTATGAATTACTCAAAGCAATGGTACATAATATATATGGTATGTACGATATCTATCACGTTATATATATATATACACACCACCGGTTACAAACTCGTAAAACTCGGATTTGTTTCGCTCCTAAGATGATTTAAATAAATATTGAATTTAGAAATCGATTGGGAAAAACCGATAGCCAAACCGACGAATTCCAGTTTAGACATATATCGTTCAAAGAAAACTCGAAAACATGGAATCGAAATTCAACCAAACATGACTGTCGTAAAAAGATGTTAGAGAAACGTTACTTAGAAAATCAACAATAAGACGGCCATCAGAGTATCTCCCTGACGGAATCTTGAAATAGGACTGGCCGTGGGGAGGATTTAGACTCTCGATCCCGGCCGATATGAGATTTCCCGTGTCGGAATTCGAGTCCCCAAAGTTGAAAATCGCCGGAAATTTTAGAGATATAGAGAGAACCGGATGCGAGAAGAAAGAGAGGAGGACGAAGAGACCAAAGAGATTGTTTGAAATTGGAGCCATAAGGTAGGTAACAAACAAGAATAAGAGTTCATAGCTACTTATATACATATATACATGTATGTATTATATATGATATGATGATGCAAAAATGTATAAATTGAAAAATCGTTTCCGTTACAAAAAAATGAAATAAATCATGAAACGTATGATATGATTTTGGTTGGTATGTTTGTTGGATACTTGCTTCCTTCTCAAGGAAATGTATAAGCTTAACGAATTTATAAATATGAATGATTTGGCACCAAACAAAGTTTCGTTAGGTAAGCTAGGTTATAGCATTTCATTTGATTACGATATTTTAACGATGTTTAGGACACGTAAAATCCGAAACAGTAAGAATAATATCGTGAAATATGTCTTAAATGACAAAACATCTTACTTAGGAAATCTATGAGAAGACGACCGTCGGAAAATCTTCCCGAAGGAGTTTTGAAGTAATTTTGGCCATTAGGAGGATCGAGCCGGACGCCGAGGCCGGCAACGAGATTGCTCGTATCGGAATTCGAATCTCCGAAATTGAAGACCGTTGGGTAATTGAAGTTTACTGAATCTGCATACGGTAAAAATACGGAAACGAGTACGGAAACATAGAAGATTTGTAACATGGTGACGCCCATTAGCTAATTCTTCTTCTTCTTTGTTTTAGGGTTTTGTATAGGAAGAGATGATGAGAGATGGGTTTAAATTAGGGTTTTGATTTATTGGAAAATCTTATAGAGATTTTCTTTGCTTTTGGATTGTGGAAATAGGAAAAGACAATACAAGCAAGATTGGTGTTTTATTTTACTTAAAAGCCTTGTCTTCCCTTTCCTTCTTATTATGATATGAGATTTGTGCTGTTTGGGTTCTAACATTGTTGCTTCAAAGTTTTAAAGTAGCCAACGAGTTCTAATTAAGTAGGGTAGACATTCGGTTCTCAGAAATCGTATCGAATAGAAAATCTCCATATTTTTCTCGAATCATACCATTCAAAATTTTTGAACGGTATATTTTTTTTATTTATAAAATCGAATTTTCTAGAACCGAACCGAACTTTATAAAATTATTGAAAAACCAAAATTTTCTTAAAAAAATCTTAATTTTTTAATAAAAATCGAAATGTACTAAAACCAGAACCGAATCTAACCGAATAATATATGGTATTAATTTGATACAAATTTTAAATTACTGAATAAATCATTACCGAACCGAATTGGTAAAATTTCGGACCGAATTCCGAAACGTACAACCCTAATTCTAATTTCAAACCTTTCACCATGAAATTTATATCGAATATTAATGAATTATTAATAATAAAAAATAAATGCAACAACGATAATACAAAAAAATATAAGCCCAGAAACGAATCGACAACCTTTTAATTAATTCTTAAGCATTCTTTACAGTCATAAATTTTACAAAATGAAAGTCGTATTTGACTCGAAATAACTGGTATTCACCGTGTAATATCCCGCGAAATTGGCGCCTGTCCATTTATCGAGAAAGTAATAGAAAATATGTGCTCCTGCGGCCTAGGTGAAGATATCCGTAAATGAAAAGAATATATGCACTTAAAATTTATATTTTAATTAAAAATACTTATAACCTTTATTTCTATATCCATAAAAGTAATAAAAATAAATGTAGAAGACGAGAATAAAAAAGCAAAATAAAACTGTAATAGACGAACTAGGTGCAAGATTGATGGGCTTTAATGGGCCTTAGCCATGTTACTGTTGGGCCCATAAGCCCTTACCATTGTAATTTATGAATCACGCCATCATCACAATCGAGCGGCGTAGATAACTATCGTTAGGGATATTATTAAAATTATATATATTTGTGCAATTTTAATAGCGCTAAAAATGTTATTATACAAACCCATGCAAAACCACATCCTATTTATTAGTTGATTTTTTCATAAAATCAAATCTCTTAGACCCCAAAATTATTTTAAATTAGATGTAACAAACATATAACTGTTTATTTTAAAAGATTCTCTCTATCTTGTAATTATCCGTTCCTTAACACAATCATTCTCCGAGGTTTCAATTACTAAGATGGAAAGTTTTCGTAAAATGATGATCCATTATATTATATTATATATATATATATATATATTGCAGATTAACATAGCGAAACCACCGAAACATAAATTAAAACAAAAAAAAAACAGAAAACAAGGATTTCATATATATATATATATATGTATAGAGAGAGAGAGATTAGGACAAGGTGGAAGTAGGAGAATGAAACCTACAAGAACCAGAGTTTTGGTTGAAGGTTTTGACAAGAGGAATGAGTGACTGGACGACATCTGTCATCAATGGTCTGTACTCCGCTTCTCCTTGCACACACACTGCTGCTATTGCCGCAACCTGTTTTCATTTTATTACACACATGTACCATACGTTATTATCATATTAAAATCTAATTAATTATATGTGTATATCCACGTGTATCAGGTTTCAAATAATACTATAGTTCTTTATTTCATAATAGTTTATTGATCATCTATATATGAGCCACATCAAAACAAGAAATTTTTACCTGAATAAGGTCTTTCTTCGAGTATTGTCCCTCTAGGGTTGGATCCACCATCTCACTCACTTTTTCTCTGTTGGTTAGTCTTGGAAGAGCCTGAACTTATACACACTCTCTATGATGAGAATCTAAAATTTTTTATACAAATACCCCCGATATTTCAAAATATATATTTTATACAAAACTGAATGGAATTGATTTCATATATATATATATATATATATATAATATACAAAATTTATATTTTTTTAAATAAGATAAAAGGTGAGTATATATGCTTACCCAAGACACGAGAATATCTTCCCCGGGAGGTCGTCTGGAATCTATAGGAGGACGACCGGTTAGAAGTTGTAACAACACAACTCCATAACTATAAACATCTGATTTGGTTGTAACTTTTCCTGTTGAAGCATATCTGGAAAAAAAAATTAATATAGTTATATTTGTAATGAAAATGAAATTATTATTATTTTTTTAAAAAAAAAATTCTCGGAGGGGAAGTGAATTGGCATATATTTTTACATTTGTACTCCCTTTTCACGGATGGATATTTAATGTGGCATAACAACCAAGGTCCAAGTTTGCAGGTGACTTGGTATGGTGTTTATTAGCCATGAAAACGATAGCTTACACTGTGACCAGAGACGGTATTGATATGCCCATTTCATGAAATGTTCATCATATTATAAAAAATATGTATATGTATATAAATATATATTTATAGAAAGCAATAATATGACGACAACAAAATGAAAACATTACTTACTCCGGAGCTAGATACCCTGTGGTCCCAAGAACCCTAGTTGAAATCTGACCGTTGATTTTATCCGAACCCATCTTGGCCAATCCGAAATCCGAAACCCTGGCTCGGAAATTCTGATCTAACAAGACATTGGTGCACTTGAAGTCACGGTGAATCACGGCCGGGAAGGCGAATTCGTGCAGGAATTCGAGGGCACGGGCACAATCAAGGGCGATCCTTAGCCGGGTTCCCCAATCCAACGGTTGAGATTGATTATCGGGTTTTTTAACAAGGTCATGACCGTGGAGATGATGTTCAAGAGCACCATTAGGCATGTACTCGAATATCAGAATCCTGTGGTTTTGATCGGCGCAATAACCAAATAATTCCACCAAATATGGACATTGTAACCGGCTCATTAGATCCACCTGCATGCATATATAGTAATAACATAAGAATGATATATATATATGTATATATATATATCTCACTGGTTTATGATTATGAAGAAGATGGCATTTTGATTATAATTTATAGTCAACCTGTTTATATTTTTGTAGAGATTGACCACACAAGTGTGGTAGAACCTATATATGTAATAAAGAGCCTTATCTCTTTTTCCTTCATCTCCATGTGCAAAAGTATTGTATTTTAGTGTGAATAAGACAAATGCAAGTTATGGACATACACAAGTCTTTTTAGAAATGAAACAAAGCTTACTTCACTACAACTAAATACATCATTCGTATATATATAAAAAAAAAAAGAGCAAATAACTTGGTTGACTTGTAGTTATATAAATGCATACACACTAGTTTTCTTGTTGGTTTATTTAAATGTTTAATTTGTTTTCGATTTAATAAAAATATGTATTATTTTTTATGATGTATTTGAGATTGATTTGGATTCTATTTCACTCTGCTTCATGTTCAATTTTTATGTAAATTTTTTTATTTTGTAATAAATTTTGTAGTTTCTTTCAAAAAAAATAATTTATATTTGATTATTTTGGTTAATTTAATTGTATAAAAAAATATGCTTATTTAATTTTGGTATCGATTTTTGCTTTGAACATAATTATCTATTTTTGGGTTTGTATTGCTTCAGTTTTTATATAACTGAACCGAAATGTGCCCTAACTTTATATTCTTAGAATAATTATTTAAAAAAGAATAGAATGGTATATTTCCTGTTTTTTCAATGCAATCCTATGATTTTCATATAAATTCATCCAATTACCTATACTTATCTTTTCTCAAGATAATTTGGAGATGTATGGGAAAGAAATTAGGGTTTTCAGACAGATGAATCAAACTGGGAGGATACAAGTTTGGTATTGTCATTAATTTTATGAAACCAATACCAATGATTCATGTATTAATGCATACTAAATGCCAAAGTATCTGACTACTTACAGTCCAAGCGACCGATATTTAAATTAATGAAAGTTTTCTTTAATAACGTTATTTTGACGTCTTCCATAAAATTCAACTTCGGGACCAACTATATGATACCAGATATTCACATGTAATCGAAAATGCAAATGTTTTAACTCAAGGAATTCTGAAAAGTGATTGGACCCAAAAAATTTACACCATCAAACTATATGCATGTATATATGTATCATATACTATATAAAAACACTCACACGTGTGTGTGTGTGTATATATATATATATGCATGCATATATGTATGTATATATTCTCTTGTATCTCTTATAGGACAATATGGAGATTCAAAAAAAGAAAAAAGGTTAATAAAAAGATAAGGGAAGAAAAGAAGTGGGAACTAACCTCAAGCCTGAAGGAGCGCTCCTCATGCTTTCCATTGCCAGTATCATTATTGTTATGCATGTGGAGCCTCTTAATGGCTGCAACAGTTCCATCACTCAGTATTCCTCTGTATACGACTCCATATCCTCCGCTTCCGATCACGTTTTCTTCGCTGAAATTGTTGGTCGCGATCTCTAGCTCTCGGTATGTGAACACTTGTACTCCTTCGGCACGGCTTTTCCTCCGTCCCCGTTGCTGTTGTTGCTGTTGAAGCTGTCTGAATGATGACGCGTTTCTTGGATATAGGCAATCCGTCTTGATATCTGTCAGAAATCCATTTTTTGTATATATATATAGTTCTGAATTTGAATGATGGAATGAGACATTCATGGAAGGCTTTCGAGGGTCTTTTAGCGGTTTTGAAGGGGATATTGTGATGATCATGTTGATTATTGCAGAGGATGGTGATCTATTGAGGAGAGAGATCTATGAACGTATATATACATATATATATATATATAACGTGTCAGAAGACGGATTTGCTTAAATCGATAAAAATGATAATTTTCTTTCTTCAGACCTTTGTACATATGTATGTGTGTGTACATGTCCATATATATGTGCGTATGTATGCGTGTATATGCGTGTGTGTGTGTGTTTGAGATATTTACCTGGGCTAGAAGCATAGCTATTGTTGGCGGAATTGGTGGGAATGAAGGTTCCACCATTGTTGCAGTTTTCTTTGCAATCTAAGTTCTTTGATTTATCTCTTGTGGATTTAAGCCGGTGAAGAAGAAGAATTATAAGAAGAATGGCGAAGAGGATGGAGATGGAGATTATGGAGATGATGATGATTATGATGGAGTTGATGGACATAATGCCGTTCTGGTTATGGAGATTGCTCTGGCTTTCATATCTGGATGATGATGATGATGACGACGGCGATGATGATGAGGGATTATGATGATGGTGGTTGCTATGGGTTTGATTCTTGGATGCTTTAGGACTGGTTTCCATTTAGAGAGAGAGAGAGAGAGAGAGAGAGAGAGAGAGAGAGAGAGTTCTTCAAGAATGAGAATTGGGAGGAAGAGTAAAGAACATTTATACACACACATACATATATTTTATATTTTTAAATAGAGCAGGATATAAACATATTATTAATTGATTAGAGGGGAAATATCAAATAGAGAGCATTTATAACTTTATTTTATACACTCGCTTTGGAAATTAAATAATAAAACATATTCGTGTACTACTCTTTTTGTATGGACTCACTTCCAAATGATTCGATTGAATAACAACAACGAGATTATACTAAACATCTAAACACGTTTAGACTTTGAGTAATATTCAGGAAAATTCCAATCTAAAATATTCCTAACAAGATGGTCATATTCAAAACCTAATTCAGATATCAAATATAGAAAATAATCTATTTAGATATATTACACGAAAATTGTTTAAAAGACCTATACAATAGCATATTTATTTAATCAATAATTTTATTAATCCTATATTTGTTTCTTCGTTCTTATTTAAGCCTAGCTACTTGCAATTTGGGGCATCATTAAATGTATCTCAACCTAATTTCGAAGGTGATTTATGTCAATTTTCGTTATTATTATTATTATTAATTTTTCAAATATATGCCTGATTTTTATAATATTTGAATTCCATATTTCCGCCATATTTTCATTTGATTAGATAGATAAAACTATTTTATAGTCTAAATTGGTAAAACTTCAAAATTTGTAGGATCAAATATAGAAATTGGTATCAAATAGATAGAGGAATAAACTTGAGTGGCATTTTACAATTTCTTTTTCTAGCTGATAAATACATGTAATTTTATTTCTCTATTATGTAAGGAATAAATTCCGAAAGAGACTTTGCCTTTGTAATTCGTCCTTTCTTTTGTATTTTCAAAGGAAAAGTCACTTTCTCTACCATAACCCCATGGTTCCACTCTCTTGTTCCTCAAATATTAAACACAATTCTTTTTTTTTTCTTAATTGAATCTTCCACTTTCTCATTTGAATTCTTTTACAGAATATTATCATAACTAAATAAAAAAAATTAAAATACAAATAAATATTTTATTTGCTCGAAAATATAAGAAATGTATTAGGAGCCAAACAAAATCACATGAATTAAAAGTATTTTGTCGCCTTTAAGACAACCGCTCTCGGTCTTAATCCTATCAATAAATATATGACATATTTATTTTAAAACATATACGTAAAATCACAGGAAAATGATAAATTAAATTCCATTCGGAATCATTATTTCTATGTACGATGGTGGTGTGCATATGGTAAACAAAATGTGCAAAATGCATAAAAATTTTAATTTGATATATTATTTGACGTGTTAAATCATTTCTCATCGCAAATTGATAATTTTGTGTCAATTTTTCGTTAATAATGGTGAATAAGAATGTTGGGGACTGTCACGTATCAGAACTTGTAGAGAGATTTTAAGCCAAGGAAACGGCGTTCGTATTTCTTGTGTTGAAGAGAATTACATATTCTTGTCTAATATACAAATCCTTTGTCTAACCTAAAATAACAGTTAAGGAAATACAATCAGAACTTCCATATATATGCATATCCTCCAATACCCCCCCTCAAGGTGGAGCATAGATATCATGTATGCCCAACTTGGATAAAAACCCGTCGAATTCTTTCTTCCCCAGAGCTTTCGTGAAGATATCGGCGAGTTGGTTGAGAGTGGAGACGTGACGAGTAGTGATTCGTTTGGCGAGAATATGATGTCGAAGGAAGTGACAACTGACCTCGATATGCTTAGTCCGATCATGGAATACGTCGTTAGCAGCGATATGAAGTGCCGCTTGGCTATCGCAATAGAGAACCATAGGAGAGCTATGGGAGACACCGAGAGATGCTAGTAGGCCGTGCAGCCAGAGGAGTTCGCAGGTGGCGACAGCCATCGCGCGGTACTCTGCTTCGGCAGAAGATAAGGACACGGTGTGTTGCTTCTTGGACTTCCAAGAAATCGAGGATTGGCCGAGTTGGATAAGCCAGCCGGATAAGGATTTTCTTGAGCGCGGACATCCAGCCCAGTCCGAGTCACACCAACCGTAGAGTTGAAGATCTGAGTCAGCGCGAAGAAGAATTCCCTGCCCCGGGTTTCGTTTCAAGTAACGTACCACATGCAATGCAGCAGCCCAGTGATCCGTGCGCGGTTCCTGCATGAATTGAGATAGAACATGGACCGCATAAGTGAGATCAGGTCTCGTGGCAAGCAGGTACAAGAGGCGACCAACCAATCTGCGATATGGCTCAGGATCCGGTAAGAGTGCGCTAGTCGAAACGGCCAGACGATGATTCTGGTCCAAGGGGAATGAAGCAGGTTTGGCCCCCAGTAAACCCGTTTCAGCAAGGATGTCTAGAACATATTTTCGTTGACACAACGAAATCCCAATAGAGCTCCGAGCAACCTCAATACCCAAAAAATATTTCAGCGGCCCAAGGTCTTTCATGTGAAAGCATTGGCTGAGATAGTGTTTAAAGTCTCGCATGGCAGCATCCGAGCTTCCCGTAATCAAAATATCATCCACGTAAATCAAAACGTGTAAGCGATGCGAAGGCTTAGCAAGGACGAACAAAGAGTGATCAGATTGGGATTGAATAAACCCATACGCTCGTAAAGCCGTGCCGAGTTTAGCAAACCAACATCTCGGAGCTTGTCGTAGACCATATAGAGATTTACGGAGACGGCAAACTTGATTCGGAGCCGAAGAGGAGAAACCCGGAGGTAGTTTCATATAAACTTCTTCGGTAAGTTCGCCATGTAAAAATGCATTGTGCACGTCCATTTGATGCACGTCCCAGCCTCGGGAAGCAACAACTGCCAGAAAAGTTCGGACCGTAACCATCTTGGCCACGGGAGCAAAGGTATCACTGTAGTCGATGCCTTCAACTTGTTTGTTTCCGAGGACTACAAGGCGGGCCTTGTATCGTTCAATCGAACCATCAGAACGATATTTGACCCGAAACACCCACTTAGAGCCAATGGCTTTCTTGTGAGGAGGCAATGTTTCAATAGTCCAAGTTTGATTGTTTTCGAGGGCAACAATCTCGGCATGCATTGCATTTCGCCAATGTTCAAAACGAACAGCGTCCTTGTAATGTTGGGGCTCTGTTTCGGCTGTTACTGCTGCAGCAAAAACACGATGATGAGGCAATAGTTTACTGTATGAAACATAGTCGCCGATCGGAAAAGGGGTGGTGGAGATATTGGAAGCTGTGCCCAATACTCGAGCATTGTTGGTGACGAAATCGCGGAGGCGAACATTCTGGAATTTCTGTCGATGTCCACGACCAACAGGGTCTGGGACAGGATCAGCTGCAGAGACCGAGGTGGAGCTGCTGGCGAGATCAGCAGGGATACTGGATGCTTGAGCAGACGAAGACGATTGACCGTTGGGAGAGAGATCATGGTCGTTCGAGATGGCCGGTGAGACTGAGCCTGACTGAGATCGATGGGGTAATTCAGAGTTCCCTTGAACTTGCTCAGATATAGCAGGGGATGAAGATGGAGACAGAATCGGCACTGCTCGAGTCAAGAGATCATCATCAGCATTATCAGGTAGAGGAGATGAAGATGGCAAAGACAGTTGTGCAGATCCTGAAACCGGAACAGAGGCCGAGAATGGAAACTGATCCTCGCAAAAGACGACATCACGAGAAACAGAAATTTTCTTCGTCTCAAGATTATATACCCGCCAACCCTTTTGACCGGAAGGGTAGCCAACAAACATACATCGAGAGCTTCGGGAGGAAAATTTGTCGCGATCCTGATTGTGAGTGTAACATAAGCTGCCGAAAATACGAAGATGTTCATAGTTAGGAGACTGACCATGAAGAAGCTCGTATGGGGTTTTACCATCTAACAACAATGACGGAGTGCGGTTAATTAAATATGCCGCTGTGAGAACGCTTTCGCCCCAGAAATCGACAGGAAGATGTGCTTGGAACAATAAGGCACGCGCAACATTGAGGATGTGACGATGCTTTCGTTCCACTCGTCCGTTTTGTTGCGGTGTTCCAACACATGACGTCTCGTGAATAATACCTTTATCGGAGAAGTAGTCCCGTAGAGTGATGAACTCGGATCCATTGTCCGATCGAATCTTCTTCACTGATGTGCGGAATTGTCGTTCAATGAGAGCTACAAACTGTCGAAGCTTTGTTGGAGCCTCATGTTTCGCAGATAACAGAAAAAGCCAAGTAGCACGAGAAAAATCATCCACAATAGTGAGAAAATACTTGGCACCCGAAAGCGATGGAGAGCGGTAAGGACCCCATAGATCACAATGAACTAACTCAAAAATCTCCGAGGTTTTATTGATACTCAACGGAAAAGAAGCCCGAGTTTGCTTTGCTCGCAAACAAACATCACAAGGTTTATTGTCATAACAATTATCATGAGAAAAACTGAAACCGGAAAGCTTTGCAAGAACTTTGAAAGATGGATGTCCCAATCGTTTATGCCACATCTCAAATGACTGAATATCCTTCGTTCGAGTGGATGCAAAACTTGTCGCATATCTGATGAAATAATATAGCCCCGCTTTTAATTCACCCGCTCCAATCATCGTCTTGGTAATGCGGTCCTGGACAACACAGAAAGTTCGAGCAAACGTAATAAAGCAGTCACTTTCAGCCAAGAGTTGAGAAATCGAGATCAAGTTGCAGCGAAGGCCCGGAACAAACAAAACATTAGTCAGGCGAAGATGTGACCCAAGCCGAAGAGAACCTGACTGAACTGAGAACACATTATGTCCATCGGGCAAAATCACCGAACAGGGCAGAATCGAACAAACATCACTTAAGGAGGATAGATCGCCGGTCATATGCTGGGAACAGCCTGTATCAAGAATCCAAGGAGTTTCAGAAGGGTTACCCGAAAGATTTGCCGTGTCGACTTGGCGAGAGTTGTTGAGCAAGGACACCAGGGTCTTCCATTGATCTTCAGATATGCCAGGGATAATACTCTGGTCTTTATCTGAGACAGAGTGAACAGAGGCGGAGGGAAGAACGTGAGTTGCGTTTGCCCGCACAACAGTGGTTCGGCTCCGTTCGGGCTGGGCCACCTGTGTTCGGCCTCGCCCTGCACCAGATCGGTTGCGGGGTCTATCACCCCACCACTCCGGGAAGCCGATGATCTGGAAACAGCCATCTGCACGGTGACCAGAACGACCACAGTTAGTGCATTGTTGCAGCTTGTCCTTGTCGTCTGGTTTGGGCCGTGGTTTCATATCAGTTTTGACGGAAAAAACAGCAGCTTCATGACGGTCGTCGTGGACGTGAGAGCCATGTTTCGTGGCTTCATCTTGAGACACTAAATTGTAAGCAGCTTCTAGCGTCGGCAAGGGAACACGAGACAGAAGATTGGATTTCACAACTCCATATTTTGCCTCATCAAGGCCGAGTAAGAACTCGTAAAGTCGATCTTCATTGCGTTCTTGCTCCAGCAAAACAGCAATATCGCAGGTGCAATGGCCACATTTGCAGACTTTGAGAGATCGAAAAGTAGCCAAATCATCCCAAAGCTTCGTCAGTTTTCCAAAGTAGGCTTCGATAGTCAAACCGTGTTGGCGACAATTTGCCAATTCACTCCGAAGTCGGAGTAGTCGAGGGGCATTCGTCATCCCGAATCTGCGCTTCAGGTAATCCCAAAGATCGTGAGCATACTCGCGATGAACGACGTCGGATCGCAGACTCGGTTCAAGAGTATTCTTGATCCAAGACGCGATGAGTGCATTGTTGGTGTCCCAGTCTTCAAAGTCGGGTGAAGTGGCTGCAGGCTTCGGGATAGATCCGTCAACAAAACCAAACTTCTTTCGGGATTTCAAGGCCTGTCGCACATTGATGGCCCATTCATCGTAGTTGTCCCCGCGCAAAGGTGGCTGCGAGAGAACAAGTCCAGGGTTGTCGCTCGGGGTCAAGTCGTAAGGAGAAATCGTTCGTCGTGGCATAATCACTGGGTCTTGGCTCGTTAAAGAGTGTCGGCGCCGGAATGCATGAAGATGAGATTAGATCGAACGTGTGTGAGCGTCGGGCTCTGATACCATGTCACGTATCAGAACTTGTAGAGAGATTTTAAGCCAAGGAAACGGCGTTCGTATTTCTTGTGTTGAAGAGAATTACATATTCTTGTCTAATATACAAATCCTTTGTCTAACCTAAAATAACAGTTAAGGAAATACAATCAGAACTTCCATATATATGCATATCCTCCAATAGGGACAAATAAATATGAAAAGCATAGAGAACGGCAGAGACATAACTTACCAATCATTGGAGCAGAAGATCACATGCCCCTAACCTCAAGTCAACATCTCGTGTGTCCAATCCAAACCCATCTGCGTTAAGAGAAGATAAAAAAAAAATCGTAGAATTTTAATTAATGAGAAAATGTCATAAAATAAAACCAAAACCATATGGTATATATATATATATATATTGTGAATGGTATGATATTAGGTAGCAAAATATGATATTCACGTGACGAGTGACTAAATTCACGAGTTTTTTTTTTTATTGTAGATATATTTTTACTGAAAAAAGGTTTACAATTTTAATTTGTCTAATTTGAAACTAATTTTAAGGATTAAAAGCAATTTGTTAAGCAACTGCTATTTGGAAAAACCAATTCATTCTCCTGGATATTTTTGTAAGTTTGTGTCCTACTCTTCTTGTTTTTCTTCATATATCAATTTCAAAGTCAGCTGTTTAGGGACAGTTGGTCCACGAGTGTACATTCCATAATTTGTACTTATTGTAAATAATAAACGGTAAAATTGATTATAATATCTCCGCCCATTGTAATTTAAATTATTTAAAAAATATTTTCCATTGATTACATGCCTAAAAGACATTTTATTAGGTTATAGATTTTGATATCTAATATATAAAACTTGACTTTGAATTAGTATGAATGTGACAACATCTAGTCGCTTGATAAAATATATCTCGTACCAAAATTAAGTTGTTGGAAACTAAAGTTAACAAAGATTATGTGGAATCAAATAAAATTAAAATTGTAGTTAATTAAATTTTTTTTTATCCATTTAAGGATATTCTCTTGATTAACTTGATATTGAATCTGAATTCAACGATTTGGAAATAATTTTATTGTAACTGATTTATTTTAAATACATTTATCTAAATTGAATTAAATTCAGTTTATTTTACTCAGGTTCTAAAAAACCAAATGAACTGAACCTAAACTAAACGTAATCATATTTTATTTCCAAATTAGACAAAAAAAATCATCAAAACTAATTTTACAACTAATTTATTGATGTGGCTATAGGTGAATAAAATGATCATTTTTTTGTTTGTTTTATAATTTAATGTTTAGTTAAGTTTATAAAAAATATTATTTATTATAATAAAAATATTGTTGTTTTCGTGAATTCCGAAATCCTAACGTGATAGGAGTATAAAATTTTCATTTCAAACAAATTCAAAAAATTAGCCAAATATATTGTGAACACCACATTGATTAACTATGAATGACATTAATGAAATTATAAAATTCAAAAGAGCACAGAAACAAGTATAAAAATAAATAAATAAATAAATAAATGTTGATGAGGAATCAACATTCATCCTTAGTAGTTATTGCACCCGTGATGTATATGGTTGCCCCCTGTCTTAAATATGAATTCAGGAGATCTTTTGAAAATTCAAAACAGAATTTGAATTTCATGTTTTACAATAAGTTTAGAAAAATATTGGAAATAAAATTGAATTATCATATATATATATATATATATATATATATATATATATATATATATATATA
>NW_010966881.1:3390832-3391857 GCF_000463585.1 Tarenaya hassleriana | reverse complement strand
GAATACCGAACATGCTATCTAAAACCCATGATACTTCTCCTAATTCACTACGATGAAAAAAAAAATTATTATTATTATTATTATTATTATTATTATTATTATTATATTATAGATTTTTGTTTGAGATTTATTTACTAGAAATAGAATTATTTTTCTAAAGGATTTTTTTTATTTTCGTATTGAATTTGCGTTCAATGATCTTAATTAAAAAAATCATATCCTATCTATTTTATATCAGATTTAATTTATATATGTATAATTATATTGGTCATATTCATTTTTCGTGTGAATAAAATAGAAAATAATGGTTAATGATTTTTTTATCTAAAAAAACTTGCACAATTTGGTTTTTTAGTTTCTCCCTATAATTCAATCCATACTTAAAATTTCAGAGACATATGCATGTGAATAAGTTTATGAAAATAAGACATGATATCTCTTGCTTTGTTCCCTATTAAATAACCACATCGGTCTTATTTTATCAAAACAAGGGAAGTTTTATTATTATAGTTTATAAAGATATCATATTTCTTGCATTGCTTTTATTTAACAAATATGTGATTTAAGTTCCAACTATCACTAAAAAACAATTTTTTATAAATGTAAATTATATTACCAAAAAATGAATTTAGTATAAAAATTGGATTTCTATAGTATTATCGAAAACATAGATTTTTCATATTTTATGGAATAATAAACCACTAAGGCAAATAAAAATAATTTCGATATAAATTAAATAGAATAATTATGATTAAAAAGAAGCAATTTGCAAGGGTTCAATTGAGTTAATATGCCAAAACGTCTTTGGAATTGTGCCTTAAATACAAAATTTTACGAAAAAAATATATTATATTAGAGATAAATCGAACGTACCGGAATGAGAGGGATCCGAGGGCTGTGTAGATATGCGACTTCACAGTCTAAGATTGTTTAAAAGGAATTAATTGAGCTACTCATACCAACAAGATGCATCTACCTTTTCGGTTGCCCATCTCGAGAGAACTCCAAAGTTAAGTGTGCTGGTC
>NW_010966881.1:3326644-3390601 GCF_000463585.1 Tarenaya hassleriana | reverse complement strand
TATATATATATATATATATGTATGTATTCCAAATATAACGTATAGGCTTATGCTACTTTTGCCTCCTAACACATGCATATTAACACAGCACAAAGGAGTCCATACATAGGCAAGTATATTCCAAAACCTTAATGCAAGTTGTCGTAGGCTGATTTTTATATAATTTTGTCACTTTGTTATTAGTGTAGGTTCGACCAATTTTTCAATCTACTTGATATTATGTTATTTTGGGATATAAATTCGGTGGCTTTTATTATAGATAAATCTAGTAGACTATATAAGCATGGATTAATGAATCTTTTCAAAATATTTATTTTTTCACCATCGATTAAAATATAAATTAAAACTTAAAAATGCACACGAATTTGTATCGGTTTTTCCTATATGAATAATTTGTAAACAACTGTTTATGTAGTGAAATCGATTTTATTTGATTTCGATTTGAGATGACTGTCGAAATTGAATATTTTAATCGTTTATATATAATCTCTTTAAATTATCCAAATTTTTCATAAAAGATACACAAAATTTTATTTTCTTGTTTCTTGTTAATTACAGATAGGGACAGGGAAAAATAAATTTAGAGAATTAAGATAATTTCTTCCGTCGAAAAGCATTCTAACATTTGGTTGATTGACATATACACATACATGTGTGTGTGTGTGTATGCGTGCATGTGACATTTGTGTACGTATTCGAGAAACAAGATTTTAATAGGATATTTTACATAGAAAATTCCAGGCTATGGCCGGACTTCTATCCTTATCGCACATGAGGCTTTACCTATCAACCACGGAAACTGACCATAATACATACATTCATACATATATCTAATACACATATACATATACATACATACATACATGTGTGTGTGTGTGCAGTATACATAGACAAGCATATTCATGTGCGCACACAGATTAATAGAAAGAGAGAAATTTGCCACAATCAAATACATATGATTGATTGCCAATAGTGGTTGGCTCAACTGGTAGGTGGGTATGCGCAAAGAGTGCTCCATCCAGGTTCAAACCACACACTTGGTAAATCACATATTATCAAAAAATACATATGATTGACAAAAAACAGAATTGAACGGATAAGATCCAGTTCGAATAGAAACAATATTTACGATAGAAAAATAATCCATAACAAAAACTGAACCGGTCAATTCCAACAAGAGTCGGCAGTAATCATGTTTCGGTAATCATACAAAAAAATCATCGTTCCGAATCAAACCGAAACCAAAACTAAACCTAATGAAGTATGGTACTATCTCGGTACAAATTTTATAATAGCGAATAAACCTTCTGGATAAATACTTAAACCAAAACCCGAAACTTCCACCCTTAAACTAAAACAGAAGTGATGCAAGAACCCGATGTCGGGTAAGAAAGGAAACAAAACTCTCGAGCCGAAACACGAAAAGGACACAACATTGAGGAGAAAAGGATTACAGCTGCATGGCTCAGACGGACAATGTGGCAGTCTCTTTCAATATGTTCTGTCAAATCTTAAAAAAACAAGGCTCAAGCACGTGTTTGTGTTTGTGTACCTTTGCGAGAGAGACGCATTCCTGTTGTTTCTTTGCAACGTGAAAACTTCTTTCAACAGGACCAGTAAAGCCATCTCCTCTATCGTGTAATCTCGCCCTTGTACCTGCGTTTCCATGGACAGAGCTCCCTTCATCTGATATATTTGTGTGTATAAACACACATACACATTACACATATATATGCACAAAGAAAATGTCATTTGCAGCAAATGCCTGTAGGCTTTTTACCTGATTTCATCTGTAATCTTCGGACTCTGCAAACAAGTGAGCAGAGTTGGTATTGTTCAATTTGTAAAAGTCCCCAAAAGTTTGGTTCAAAACGATAGAAGATAGATGTACCGTACGGAGTTACTTTTTAATCATTCGGGAATCACTCTTCTCGGGTAATGGGATGGTTTTGCTCTATCCAAACAGATGATGATTTCGCATGGCCTCGGCTCACCTTGTTGGTCATCATGCCCCGCCTCGTCCATTATGACTCTCGTCTCTATTCACTTCCTCTGCCTCACTCTCTCCACATCACCCAGGCCTCGACAACCACCTTACAGCCGGCTCAGATTCTGACCACCACGGGAACGAGACTGAGACCTCTGACCTTGAAACCCGAGAGAGTGAACCCGGTGTAGGGTGGCCCGAAAATCTCGGGTACCCGCCCACGCCATTCCCTAGCCCTCTCCAGGGGTGTATGGAACAAGAGAATCCAAGCCCACATGTTTGCTATGACCTGACGATGCGTCTAGGGACTGTAGTACAGGGTTTCCTCCCGGCTAGTTCTTCAGCTAGTTCACATTGAAGATTGGCCATAATGTAAAGTGATCAACAAACAACGATCCATCTGCTCCATCCCTGATCGGACTGGAATAACAACAAAAATGCACATAAGAACCTTGCGTAAGCAAGATTTCCAGATCAAAGTCTTTATTCAATCAAAATCTCAATACAGGAAGAAAATTTCAAGATGAACAAGGAAAGCTTTCTGGCAAAACTTAGGCAGACACGTCACACCAACAAAACAACATTTGAATGTCAAGACAGAATAGAATTACTATCTTCACACATGAACCGCTCATTAGGGTTAAAACAAATGTATTAACCTAAATAGTAAATACATTGCAAAGTCCAGCACTCACCTTCTAACCAAGGAAGGTTAGAAATTCAACTGTGTCCACCTTCTGTAACTTGTGAACAAGTAGTGAATTCTACTATTCAATGTCAACATCGCAAGTGAAAAATAACCGATCAAAAGGTGCTTATGACATATAACACTACAAATGCATCTCCAAGAGATCTAAGTAGCTCCCAGATAAAACTCAAGCCCTTACCAAACAACAATTCACAATGTTCCAAGAAGACAAGAGTGAACAGTTAGCATAGGCTGCTGATCTCTAGCAAACAATGAATAATACTATCAAGTTATCAACAATAAGCCTCTCAGCATATGGTGGTATGCATCAGAATCCCGGATCTTGATACAAATCAAGTGAAATCTTCAAGTTCCACAGAATGCTTAACCGAGGAGCTAAATAGTATCTCTGAAGCCATTTCACAACCCCTAAACCACAATGTTTTTCTAGAGAAAAACAAGTACCAACTCAGGCATATCAGAGAAAGACTCTTGAAACAAGACTGGACATATAGCTAAAAGGCGGGGAAGATTCACGAAAAGACAAAGCATGCAGATCTCAGCATTAGACGAACTAAAACACCTTGGAATCAAAATGCGTGCACCGAGAAGAACAAGAACGTAGAAAGCTAACTTTGAACAGATTATCATGAAGAAAGTGACAACAGAAACGAAGTTCTGAAAGCGATACGCGATGACTCAGAGTAACATTTTTTCGATATAAAGTCCTTAATTTCCTATCACTCAAATCAAATGAAATCGATTCCCAATTCTACATTGATTCTTTGCAATTTGACAACAGATTTCTGGAGAATTAATTAAAGAGAGATCCTGACAATAGTAAACAACCTCACTGATTCAATACCTGCAAAATTTGTATCAGTCTTTGAAAATTCGGAGTTCAATTTTGGCTTACCGAGAGTGAGATGACCAGATCGGAATCTTCAGAGAATTTCATGAAGATTTCGAAATACCAACAATAATAGAAGATGAAGCAAGCTCTATCATAGAATATATGCCAATTAAAACATAAAATAAAATTCCCATGGAATCACATATACGCTTAGAAAGAAATGTAAAATGGGAATATTGGACCGTATGTAATATTCTATGAATTAAATTGATTCTTCTTATATATAAGATGATATACAAAACTGTGTAATTAGCTTTGGTATTTACAAAAAAAAATTAAAATCCATCAATATTCTATATTATTCCAATAAATCCCTCATTATTAAAACTTTATAACACTTGGTAAATATAGTGATTTAGAATTATTTTAAGGAAGTTCCCGTTCTCGAAGGATTTAGGGGAAATATATATATATATATATATATATATATATATATATATATCATATTTCTTTTATAAAGAAACAAGAAAAGATCCAAAATCAATTGAAAAAAATGTGGATTTTACAATGAACTGAATGCAGCATTTCCATAACTGCACTGGCCAATGACCAGATCCAAAATCAAAAGCCAAATTGTATGTTCTGAGTTGAAATACACAGAGATCAAACTTTCTGCACAGAGAACTCTATACAAGTTAGGGTTTATCAGGACTACGGACCTGACCCTGAAACCGATGGATTCGGGTTTGATATCAGCTTCGAATACCGAACCAATCCGAGGAATCTAAACTTTGCAACAGAAGAACATGCTTTAGATTCTTCTTCTATTGTCGAGACGGGCTCTCTTGAGGACCGGTTCTGATTGTTGGTACTGGTTGCTTGTCTGAACCCTCTTCTGATCACCAGTTTCTTGAATCTTAAAGAGTGCAAAAGAAAAAACAACCAGCGAACAGAGGAACGATTAAGAGGGCAAAGCTTTAATCTTTATAAAGATGGATAATCGATAACTGATCGATGTAGGAAAGTTTGTTTACCTTGTTGAGCTTCTCCCTGACAAAATGAACCGTCTGATTCATCGAAGGAGACGGGAAATAGTCCTGAAATCCAGTCGAAACAAATTGTTTTTCCAGTTCCATAACTATGAAGGAAGGGAAGAATAGAACCCACTCTCCAAAAGTTCGAACGAAAATATCCGTACAAGTCAAGAATGCAGAGTTTTTTCATGGAAAAGAACAGAACCTGGTTAGATGAAACTCGAGCAACTGGAGCGTTTTTTGTAAAGGATTGATACTCAGACTCTCCAGCCATGGTCCTACAAGAAAATATAGAACAGGACTCTCTCATGCACATGTTAATGCATAGGCCAACACAAAGACCGGAGCAACATACCCGTCTTTTACCTTTGTTTAGGGAGACCTTGGCGGGAGAAATTATCAAAGTGAGTCAATGACGGGCCAACCTGTTCCGAAACTTTCGGGGTGCCCTTGGCTTTCTGCGCTGATTATGAGTTAAACCATGTAAACCGATCAGGATATTATTCTAAAAACAAACATTAATGTAAGAAAGAAATACCGGTTTTTCAGGCAAAACAATTGACACCACAGATGTGTTTTTCCTGTAGATAAAATAGAAGCTTACGGTTCAATCTTGCAATGACTTCTTTCCTCCTGGTTTCTAACTTATCTTTTGTATCGTCGAGGCTCTCAAACTCTGGAGCATATGAAACCTGGAGCCGGTTCCCTAAGAAAACCGACTCATCCAACTTCCTCTTCGCAAACCTATCAATCAAAATCATTATCTCAGATGAATTTCATTGCACCAAACGGTGATTTGCTTACACCGGGTCAACACAACAAGACCAATGGATAAAATATAGATACAAAACAAGCACACTTCAAAGATCTTACAGCAAAGAACTTAAACCCAAACACTTTCAGGTTCAGGATTCTTGCCAATGGCATAAAAATTCGAAGCAACACACGTCATGCATCACATGATGTTTGCTTGTGGTGGAAACAACGCAACAAAGAAGAATTTGATACGAGAAATTAATTCCAGGGTTGTTAATAACTTAATATTATCATCGAATCTCAGAATCAGAGAAGAGAAAATCCAAACCTGGCATTGCTGATGAGACGAAATTTGATCCAGTAGACATCAGTGAACTCCACACATTCTTCTGCATCCATGGGTTTAAATCTACACAATAAAAATCCACATATCAAACGAGCCAATTCGATAAAATCACACCGAGAAATATTACGAGAAAGTGGCGTAGAAGGCGAATAACACGTCATACTCTTCGATATCTCCATAGGTCGCGAATAATCTCATCAGATCATCACCACAACCCAGAGAAGGAACGTTTCGCACTATCAAGTATCTGAAACCAAAAAGAGGCAATCGATTCCATGGAAAATCCACAAAAAAATAAAACGATCGACAGAGATAATTCTGATGACTTTTTGGGGAAAATTTTGTATCAAAACCTGGATTCATCGCAGACTGTATAAACCCTAATCGCCGGAGGCTCATCTTTGTATCGTGGCATCTCTTAGTTGCCTGCATTCAAATATTCAAATCATCAATTCAATACTCTGTAATTTATGAATCACTAAGCATTTTGGCCGGAAACTTAGGAGGAAACGACAACCTTCAATTATACCAAAAAAAACGACAACCTTCAACAAAATCTGCAATGTAGCCGAAACCCTAAGTTTCTAAAAACCGAAACCATAACAATCGAACGAGAAACACAACCCTAACCACAGAAATCGAAATCGAGATCGAAACCGAAACCGAAACCCGACGGACGAGAAATCCAACAAACGAAAACCCTTAAAACACGAACCTGAGGACCGAGGAGGGCAACAAACGAGAAATCAAAAGGTGAGGGGAGAGAGGTGACGGCAACTGTGAGTAAGCGTCAACGGAGAATTGAGGAGAGATTGAGGGTTCGAAAGGAGGAATGGAGATGGTTTTTTGGGTTAAAATCCCAACAAGTTTATATAAATTTTATTTTCCTAAACACACGATAAATTAAACTAAAAATCAATTAAAAGACAAAAAGTATTTTTTTTTAATTTTAAAAAATATATAATTCGAAACTCGGCTTCGGAATCAAGGAACAACAAACACAGATACGAACATGGAATGAGGTTTCAAACTTTCTAGCCAAAGTTATTTTTCAATTATAAAAATTCAATTTATCAAATAAATAGAATATAAAGAAATCGTGAAAAACAAATATTGTTTGAAGCTAATTTTTATGCTCATCCAAAAATCGTTTTTATAATTTTTTACTGACTTGAAGTACCTTTACAAAAATAAATTTGGCATAATCCCATTATATATTTTCGTTTATAATTCAATAAAAAAAACAAAATACGAATTATAAATGATGATTAACCTTAACAACTATCTTCTCTCTCCACGGAATTTTAAAACATTTCTAAAAATTTATATTTTTTGAAAATAGAGTCGTCATCCCTTTTTCCCTCCCCCCTCTCTCTCTCTGATCTCTCGCTCGTTTCCATTTTCTCCGTCGTCGTCTTCTCGAATCCGTTCAAATGCAGGACTTCTTAGGATCAGTCCGCCGGTCTATGGTCTTCCGTACGACCGCCGACGAGGACAACCGAGAGAATCATCCTCCATTATCCGGCGCTCTCGCTGACAAGATCACTTCTTGCATCCGCAAATCGAGGGTTTTCATAAAACCCTACTCCCTTTCCCCTTCGCCTCCTCCCCCGGCGTCCCTCTTCCCGCCACCGTCGATATGGCTTCTACGATCCGGTGGAGGAAAGGTCAGTTAATCGGTCGCGGCGCTTTCGGTACAGTGTACATGGGGATGAATCTCGACTCCGGGGAGCTTCTCGCCGTCAAACAGGTTAATTAGGGTTTCCACTGGGTTCTACATATTGGTTGATCAGGAGTTTAATTGCAAAATCTCATCCTCTAAAGCCATTTTGGTCGAGAGATTTGTTTTAAGTTTTCTGGGGGGATATTATTTTCGATGGGGAAGTTTGAATTCTGGATTTCCTGTTTGATTGTTTGGATCTTCTTGCTGTTTATTACTTTGCGAGTTGTTAGAGTTTTTCTATCTGGGTACAAAATGGATGTGCTATAAATCCTCAGTGAACTTCGAAGTTTTTTCGATCCGAGTAATCTGCAGAATCCGGTTTCCTTTTCTTGTTGTTTTCCATGGCTAATTCCATGAATTCCTTTTGATAAAATGTTATCTGGGTGGGTTTCAAAATTGGGGTTTTCTGCACATGAGATTGATTGGCTGCTTAGGTTAACATTACATGTAATTTTGCTCAAGTCGTTCTCGGCACTCATCAGATTCAGCACTTACAGTTCTTACAGAACAAGTGTATGCCTGTTTCCATTCGTATCATAATTTGTTCATCGGCATATGCTCTTGGTTGGAAATACTTCTAGCCCTGATTGTCTGTGTTTTTTTTTTTTTTTTTTTTTTTTGGTTGAATGTGAGTGGTCTGTGTATTGTTTGCGGCTTTTCAGAAGTTGTGTTGGGATATAATTGTGAGCTTATTATTGCTCAGGTTCTGATTGCGGCCAAATGTGCAACCAAGGGAAAAGCTCAGGTTCACATACAACAGAACCAACTTGTTTATAATTTTATATATTGCTAAAATGTATTTTTGTTCCCGTTATTGACATTTAGCTGAATATTCTGTCTTCACGGGTTGCTTTGAAAGGTTAGTTCATTCCTCAGTTTTCTTTCTTGGTGCAAAGCAGACTCATGTTCAGGAGCTTGAGGAGGAAGTGAAGCTTCTCAAGAATCTTTCCCATCCTAATATAGTCGTAAGCAATAAGGGCCATGATGTTTTCTTTTCTTTTGTTTCTTTGGCTTATCCAGATTGGTAAGGACTTTTAATTTTTTTTATCGCCCCTGTATTAGAGATATTTGGGAACAGTAAGGGAAGACGAAACCTTGAACATCCTGCTCGAGTTTGTTTCCGGTGGATCCATATCATCGCTTTTGGAGAAATTTGGGGCTTTTCCAGAACCAGTACGTCTTTGCTGAACCCTTTGGGATTTTGGATCGCTTGTGGTGCTGAAGTATTGAAAGTTTTCAATTAATGGATTCAGGTTGTTCGGACGTACACGGAGCAACTACTCTTGGGATTGGAGTATCTTCACAATCATGGGATAATGCATAGGGATATTAAGGTCAAGATCTTGGCCAATACTATTTCACTGTGGAAGTTCTATAATTCTTGTCCCTTGGCCCATGACATTCCATTTCTTTCAATCCTCAGGGAGCTAATATCCTTGTAGATAACAAAGGATGCATTAAACTTGCTGATTTCGGTGCATCCAAACAGGTAGCTGAATTGGTAAGCCAAATTTCAGAGTAAAAAACTTTTGTTGCAGCATCATTTTGTTATGAGGTTTCATCCCATTCCCTAGCACAAGTTGGCCTTATAACATGTACTTCATTATGATTTAAGTCTAATTGGCATGGCTTGCTCTAGGCTACCATTTCGGGTGCAAAGTCTATGAAAGGAACTCCGTATTGGATGGCCCCAGAAGTTATTCGTCAAACTGGGCATAGCTTGTAAATACCCCTTTAAACTTGTTCACAAATACGAAATTACATTCTCCCTTACCTGATTTGTTAATAAGCCATGACTATAATTTCACAGCTCGGCTGATATATGGAGTGTGGGATGTACAGTTATCGAGATGGTGACAGGAAAGGCTCCTTGGAGCCAGCAATATAAAGAGGTACTTTATTTTATATGCATTATTATCCACTTTTGTTTAGAACATTCTCCTTTATTTCATGTCACTTGATCCCTCAGGTTGCTGCTATCTTTCACATTGGGACGACTAAAGCTCATCCACCAATACCAGAGAGTCTATCTGCTGATGCTAAGGATTTTTTGCTTAAGTGTCTACAAGAGTATATACTTTGATCTATAAACTTTGTTTCTGTCGTCTTCGATTCAGAGGCCAAAAGCAACATATCATCACTACTTTTGTTTAGGATGTCTGAAACATTTTGCCTATTTTGGCAGGGAACCAAATCTGCGACCAACTGCGTCTGAGCTGCTAAAGGTCAATCATCAACAGTTTTTCTGAAACCCATGATATAAAGTCTACGTGTTTGAGTTGCAATGTTCATGATTGTCTTTTTATCCACAGCACCCTTTTGTTACGGGCAAACAAAGGGATTCTGCTTCTGCTGTTCTTGCTTCTATCATGGTGGGTGCACATTAGTTGCGTTCTTGGATATCATCTTAGTTGTTATTCTTGAAGACACCTTATTACACGGAAATTTTTGTTCCTGTTTTTTTCCAGGAAAATTCTAGTACACCTCCACCCTCTCAGCTAATGAAAAGTTCGTAAGTTCTTGACCCTAGGGCCTATGCTCCAGCTGAAAGTTTCTAGAAGAATTTCCAAATTCCAATTTTGAAAAGATTCTGAATGTTTATGGTCTGCTCCTTATTTTTCAGTACAATGTCTACATGTGATGATGCGGGAGATATATGTAACCTGGGCAGCCTGAATTGTTCATTTTTGTCCCTAGAGCCGTCGATCCAAAGTGACAATTTGTGGCAAAAAAATAATAATGACGATGAAGATGACGATGATATGTGTTTGATTGATTGTGAGAATTTCTTGACCTTTGACGCAGAGGCTAGCCATGCCCTTGAGAAGAAAAATGATATTGAGAAGGTAAACTTAGTTGTAAATGTACAATTTATCAATATCACTAATGATTTGTCTAGGTTTCGGAATTTTTCTTGAGTGATCAATTTAGTCTGAAATTGTCTCTTGGCAGAGCTGTGATGCCATGAAAGACATCTCTGATGGTTTCAAGTGCAAATTTGATGGAAGTCCTGGAAATGGAGAAAGAGAGTATAATATGAGCGTGGAAGTTGACCAACCGTCATACTCAGAAGAGGATGATGAGCTCACTGAGTCAAAAATCAAAGCTTTCTTAGATGAGAAGGTGATTCATACACATTACATTGCATTAATCTGTTTCCTCAATGTTTTTCTGCATAAATCAGTATTTCAGATTCTGATGTAGTAGTGAACATCTTAATCTTAGGCTGCAGAGCTAAAGAAGTTGCAGACACCGCTATATGAAGAATTCTACAACAGTTTGATCACAAGCTCTCCCAATTACATGGAGAGTAATAGCAACAGCAATAAACGAGAGGATACTCCTCATAGTTTCTTGAAGTTGCCTCCGAAAAGCAGGTCACCCGGTCGAGGTCCTCTTGGTGGATCACCGCCTTCAAGAGCAACCGACACTTCCGGTATTTCCAAGAGCCCTGGAAGCAGTGGTAGCCCTGGTGTGTGTAATATGCACAATGCAAGTGATGAAGCTGCACAAGAAGGGTTAGTCTCTTGCACATGCATGTGCCAAGCTGTGATTGCCACTGCAGTTTTCAAAATGGTCATGTTTCAGTTTCTGAATGCAAAAGCTGCCGAGCAAAGGGATTTAAGAAATTTCATTGGCAATATTTCTGAATACCAGAAAGTGATAGGAACCTTTCAATGGCAGTGCCCTTTAGTTAATAGTTAGTGTAGCTTCTTCTTGTGCACTTTAATTTCTTCATCTGCTGGAATAGTGAGGTTTGGTTTTCTGCAGTATTACTCTGTCTGAGATAGAGAGGAAGTGGAAGGAAGAGCTCAACCAAGAACTGGAAAGAAAGCGGCGAGGTATTTTCCCTTTGTGTTATTCACGATCACATTCTGGATTTCACTATTCCTAGATTACAAAAGCTATTTCCTTTGCCTCCTGTCTGATAATTGCCGGGCATTTGCTATCTATCACTGAGGTTTATCTGGGCATAAACTTGAAACTTGGTTCTTGTAATGACGTAGCATTTTGACGCCCATGATTGCGAGTGACTCCCAAAACATCTGGATTCACATCTTCATGACATCATCATGATTTTACTCATATGGATTTCTGCACAAAATCTAATGTTTGTTTTTGCAGAGATCATGCGTCAAGCCGGGATAGGGTCATCTCCGAGGGACAGAAGCTTGAGCCGACAGAGAGAGAAGTCAAGATTCGCATCTCCTGGCAAATGAGATGTCAGCAAAAAAAAAAGCCAGCGATTTTGACCCTTTCTCTCTCGAGGCTCATACCGTTCCTCAAGAAATGATCACCTCGTTTTCAGACTTCGGTTTTCAGTCTCTTGATTGCTCGACTAGTATATATATGTATGTATGTATGTATCTCTTGTTTTGTGTTGATGAGCAGCTGCAAGAAGAAACAGAAACTCGGATGTTTGTTGAAATTTTGTTTCCAAACACAGGGAGTTGTGGCTCTGTGAAAAAAAATTGGAAAAACTGAATTGTATTTTTTTTTTTTAATGCAGAGGATACATTTTAAAGGTATAATCTTTTGGTTTTTCAAGGGATCAAATCCTTACATGGAGTTCTCGCACAAAATTCAATTGAAGCTTAATGAGCCTCGAAAATGGTCTATGAAAAGACAATGATGATTCCATGGATGCGAAGGAAGAGGCAAAAATCGACAAAAAACAGTATAATCCACACTTGGCAGACAACATCCATGGAGGAGGAGCGTGTTTTCTGGGTTGGGAGGGTATTGCTCTCTGAACTCCTGTCGTTGGGTCTCTAAAGACTGCTTCCGGATCGGGATGTAGATTGGACCGAATGTTCAGCTGAACCTCTCGCTTAACAAAAACAAAAAGCTCCCCACGAGCCTATCTTATAAATTGAATTATCTCTATTTTATTTGCGGTAAATATTAGAATAACAAAAGTAAAAACAAAATATAGATTTTTTAGATATTTGTCATGTTTTTCAACTATTGTTTTTTTTGGATAATTTAAAAAAAATAAAAAATTAAATAAACATTTAATTTGATAAATAAATATAAAAAAATAAAAAAAACTTCGTCAATAAAAATGTCACGCCAATTATTTTACCACATCACCGTATCACATTAGAAAATAATAAAAAATAAATAATAACAACAAATATATATACGTAAAAGTTTGTGTAATAGTGTATGTGTGTGTATATATATATATATATGTAAATGTATGCGTATGTGTATATATGTTACTGTATATATATGTATGTATGCATGTATGTATTTAGGTATATATCTGTATATAATGTGAATGTATATGTTACTTTTTTATTATATTATATATAATCCAAAATAAATTAAATTTTTATATATCATATGAATCAAACTAACTCGTTAAAGTTTCGTGAACTTAAAAAGATTTGAATTCAAGAAATCCGAAATGAAATAAATTAAATTCGATTTTTGTGACCTAAGATAGTAATGATCCAAACTTGAATAATTTAATCAGTGAAACAGAGAGCAAAGCATCTGTCGCATCCCGAATTCAAATCTTAAATTTGAATAGAGAATATATAATATAAATCATATAGATAGTTTTTGACCCCGGAAATAATCTTAGACCGTCAATAATATTCGGTTACCTAAAGAAATGAAGGTAGTAATGGTGGAGAAAGTGTGCGCCGACAATTATGGCTTAGCTATGCGTGCCAAGATGACGATAACATTCATACATGGATGGTCACAATTGAAAAAGGCTCATATATTGGCCGGTTTTTATTTCCATACAACACGATTTTAATATATGTAATGAATAGCTCCGAAATTTTATACGATTTTCAGAATTTTATATTTGAATCCTGAAAGTTGATGAGTATATTAATATATTATTATCATGATATCAGTAAATGTTTCTTATGTGTATATAATTTTAAATATAAATTTTTTAATTAATTTTGACTGAAATTATTAAACTGAATAAAATTTTGATATTTACAATTTTATTTGATTTGTTTCGGTTAAAATAAATTTTACTTATTTGAGTTTTTGGTAATTATATTTTAGAACAATTATGAATAATATATCTTAATATATGTTTAAATAAAAAATTATAATAATTATATTTAAACTAATTAAAAATAGTTTCCAAATTACAAGTATTATTATTATTATTATTATTATTATTATTATTATTATTATTATTATTATTATTATTATTATTATTATTATTATTATTATTATTATTATTATTACTGCTTACCCATCGCTTTCAGAGTTTCCACAGTCAATTAGAGGCGGTACCAACAAAATCTAATACCACCAATTAGAATCTTTCACGTATGCAATACCAGTTTACTTTGGTGTTGAATGGCAAAGGGTTCTGGGAGTTTTTGGATTTTAAAAACTCAAAAAATTATCAATCAAGTTTTTAAAATTTGGTTTTCCTAAAAACCAGAAAAACCACTTTATGGAAAGAATTGAACTAAAAACTAAAAGCTATATTTTTTTAGATTTACAAATCTATAAAAACCAAAAGCCAAAAACCAAAAACTAAAACATAAAAACCAAAAACTAAATCCAAAAACTCAAAATAAAAACCTCATCCATTCAACACCTTTATTATTATTATTATAAATAACAAATGTTGGAAGTTTTAATTTAACGCAATCTATAATAATATGCGAATGCGATCTTTAAAAAACTAGATTATTGATTTAAAATTATATGAAAAAATCAATTAAAATATTATACAATTGCAATATATTAATATATTTTAAATTTTATTGGGTGCTACACCTTAATATAACTGCCAATATTTTCCAATCAGATTAATTGCCATCGATTTGCAGAAATTAATAAATCAATATCTACCATCTCATTTTCTTGGTTTCATATAAATATTTAGAACATAAATTTTACTTGTTCTTTAAAATAATAATAATTTTCTGTGGTTGTAGAAGCATATTACACAAAACGTGCTTCATGCCCTTTTTCTCTGTCACTAATTTATTAAATATTTATAATAAATTTCTATGTCATGTTCAATAGAAGGTTTATATCTATTGATTTTTTATGATAAATTTATCATATTTACCGTAGAGTTTTCTTTATCACTTTCCAATATTACTACATTTTTTTTAAGTATTGAATATTATATCATATGTTTTCAATAATTATATTTTAAGATTAATTAGTATAACGGGATAACACTTATTAAATTTGTTTTTATAATTAGGTGCTTTATGATATTTTGAGATTTTTTTTTGACATATATTTTGTTAATTGGATACTCCTGTTATGATCCAATACAACATAAGAAATTATATAATCTTTCTTTAATTTGTAGAGAATTGGTGAAGGAGTTGAGGGTACATTTTTATGTAAATCATATTTTTTTTTTTATTCGATCATTTTAATTTCGAGCATATTGGTTCGTCTTGGTATATAGAAGAATCTGTTTTACGATATTTATATATTATTTTGATTAGATTTCAAAATGTAATTTCGCTGCATGAAACGTACAATAACGAAACACTATAACAAACTATGTAATGTCAGTTTGTGGTCCGAAAACTACTAATCGGTTCTTGATTAGCTAAGCCAATTTTTCTTCATTTTATTAAAAACGTCGTTGTAAGGAGAAAAAAGAGAAGAATGCCAAAATTAGATGAGAAAACAAGGCCATTTATGTATATTTTCTCTCTCTCTCTCTCTCTCTCTACATTTACGTAAATTTAAAATCCAATCGATCAAATCAAATAATATTTAACTAAATCAATTTTCTAAATTTAAAAAAATAATCGAATCCAAATCAAATATAAAAATAATAAAAATTATAATGAATATAGTTTTTACAATTGAAAGGAATTTAATCAAAAGGTAACCAAAAAGGAGAAATCGAATCCGAAATCCGCATCTTAGTTCAACCAATCATTTTATATTTTAAGAAAACAAATTTAAAAATATATAGAAGAACCGTGGCATTGTGCACCATACCCAATCTGTGACGAAAACAATCAATACCCAAGTGTGTTCCTCATTAAATGCAACGACCTACCTCTTGGAAAAATTTGCTCATTGTATTTATATTCCCTTGCTTATATATATATATACACGGCCGCGAGGCTGTGGACGTGTACGTAGATGTGTATGTATCGTGCAATAAATCGTTTGGCGATTTAGGAAAAAATAAATGTATGGGTTTATAGTTGAACGTAATTTAGGACATTTTGTGGTTTATTAAAAAAAATGTTTGATCGCTCACGCAAATAAAACTGATAAGTGGAAAAGAAAATTGAGAATTTGTTTTACTAAAATGAAAGGTAATTATTTGGATTTGAATATATATATATATATAATTTGTAAAATAACCACAAATTTTATTCCCATAAGCAAAAACTTAATTTAATATGATATAATTCAAATACGTATCGTCTATCTAAATTCAACCAACCTTCATCAAATATAATCTTTTCAATTTCAGATTATTTCCTCCAAAGGGAATAAATGCATTATTTTCACATCTAAATTCATTTTTAATTAGAGTCGAATAGTCGCGAATCGCGATCCTAATGGGTTTCGAATACCACGTAGATACGGTTTGTAAATTATATAATCTTCTTACAATATATATAATTTTTAAAATTTTATTGTGCATGTTTTTAAATTTAATATTTATTTTGATATATCCAAATAATCTTACATCCTACCCAAATCAATCAATATATCATTATAAATATCACAATAGCATTTATAATTAATTCATAGATTTTTCTAAATAAATAAGTTATCTTGTGGACTTTAAAGAACGGGATGGATATACTTTTAAAATAGACTATGGGGCCGACTGGTTGCACCGCCGCCACCCGTAAACGGAGCGGTTGCGGTTTCTGGCGGTTGAGGGCGATTGAAAAACTGACTGGTTGAACCGCAACCGCAACCAAACTTGTGTTTTCTAATCGCAGCTTCCAACTTGCGTTTTGGTAGCGGTTTCCAGCGTTTTGATAAAAAAACTAAAATATTTTTATTAGAAATTATATAAAACATTAATATATATATTGGTGATGATTTTGTTTAGTGTTATGATTTGATATTATTTTTTAGTATTATATTTTAATAAAAAAAAATACAATAGTATAATTTTTAGGTTTAATAATGATTATTTTTAATAATTTTTATAATAAAATTATTTTTTTACTTGAAAATAAATTAAATTGATAATATTTTTATTTTAAATTTATTATTTAATTATTATAAATTTAGTAAATAAAATGATACGAAAAATTTAATTAAAACTATTATAAAAAATTATTTTTAAATAATATTTTTTTTGACAATTTATATCAAAACGCAACCGCAACCGTAATGAACCATTCACTTCTAACTGCACCCACCCGCAATCGCTACTAACAGCAACTTCTCAACCAGTCAATACTAATCATTTATAATCGCTATCAAACGTTTTGAAAACGCTGCCACCCGCAACCGCAACCGCTGCGGTACAACCAGTCGAACCCTATATAAAAAATTTTAAAATTAACAAGAAAATCTATTAAAAAAATATATTGTATATATTACAAGAAAAATTAATGTATCTCAAGTAAAAAAAACCTTAAACCAAAAATTTGATTTTCCATCTGAAATAAAATGAAATCTTATATTATTTTTTATTAAAGATAAAATGTTTGTATAAATAAATTACCAATTTACAGATTTATCATCTTATATATTTCAATAATTAAAAAAAGTATATTTCAATAATGCCCTTATACATGTGAAAGCACGTAACGGTAGCAATTATTTTTTAACCAATTAGTCTTTCCGTGATGAGATTAACTAATTGCTGATGTAGTACTGTTGATTATAGATTAGATAGCATTAATTGTTAAAAAAAAGACGGCTAATTGATTAGTTACATCAACGATTAATAAATTAATAAACAAATTATAATATATTAGTAATGGTCTAATTCTTGATTTAATCAGTAAACGAATAAAATAAAATACATGTTATCTGAAATAACAATGCAAGTTTTTTTTAGATAGTGAAAATATCATCAAATTTGAAAAAATATAATATATTTAAAAACTAAATATTTTTATTAATAAAAACTAAATAGTAATCAACATCAAAGAAAATCGAATATAATATGAAAATTGAACATAATTTTTCTAAAAAAAAATAAAAATAAAAACAATCCAATCAAAATCAAGCTGAACAAAACAAAACCAAACCAATTTAGACCGTATATGCCAGAATTCACGCGTTGTTACTACAAATAAAGAAGAACATGGAAGCTGCAATAAATGATTCTATAGGTATACAATTACAAGTTATCCAATAATGGCTAAAATACAAATGATGTAGGAAAATAGCCTCGATATTATACTACTTTTTAAACTAATGGTGAATAAAAATTAAATAAAAAATATGTTTTAATCGCAAGGTCTTTGAAAAATACGTCTATTTTTATAATAATAGAGTGAAAAAGAAAATTCAAAAATTAAATTAGCAATAGAAATGTAACAAACTCAATTTAGACGTAAACCAGCTAAACCATGAATCGAAATTCGAACGGAGATAAGAGCAAATACAATTTATATATTCCCATCATCTTGGATAAAATGTATTGCAATTGATCCATAGCTAAGAGTTTAGTAAACGCATTGGTAACTTGATCTTGACTCTTGAGATCACGATTCCAAAGGATCTTTATCCAAAAAAAATTCGATGGGATACGATAATTCAACTCTATACCTTTTAAATCTGGTTTACCAAGTTTATTTTAGAAAAAGTTTAAATATAATATATTTTATAAAAAAAATTAATATAATATAATATATGTACAGTTTTTTTTTTCAAATCACCGCGAATTAATAAGTATGCAATTATTGATATATAAGAAATATATTTTTGGAATTAATTAATTTTTAAAGAAATCTCCATACCTTTTTCTCCCTCTATAAAATACCCAACCGACATAAACCGCTACTCCATTGATACACAGATTTTTGAGCTCAGAAGGAAAGAAAACATTCACAGAGAAATAAGAAGAAAAAGAGAGAGAGAGAAGAGGGATAGCGAGAGCGGGAAATCTCTGATTTGAAATTCTCGGCGAATCTAAGTTTCTCTTCTTCGGAGATTCCGTGGGACAATGATCGGACAACTGGTGGATCTTCTCTCCGGCGGCGACGATTCCGGCGCCGGAGCTAAGGTGAAGGGAACGGTGGTTCTGATGAAGAAGAACGTTCTCGATTTCAACGATTTCAACGCTTCATTTCTGGATCGTCTCACTGAATTTCTGGGGAACAAAGTCACTCTCCGACTCATCAGCTCCGATGTTGCAGACTCAGGTTTCTATGCATTTTCCTCGAAATTCGAATAGATTTTCCACGCTTTCCGTTTACTTTAATCTGGTCGTCGTTATCTGTTTCGTTTTCTTTTGGATGAAGGAATCGGATTCTCATTTTCTTTCGCTTTCTTTAGGTTTTCCAGAAATTTCTGGCGTTTGATATGTTTTCGCTTTTGAAATTTTATGTTATTTTTAAACATTTATATTTTGTTGAATGCAAAATTAAAGTATCTCCAATTTTTGCAACTAAAAACTAATTGAGAAAATTTTATATTATTAAATGAATCAAAGCAATAACTTGTAGCTGTTTATTAAAATCGACGAATGGAATGATAAGTTAAAAGATACATATATAATAATCTAGATCAGACAGAGTGATGAATTTTCTTTTGGTAACTACGGTATAATTTATTAATTTTATATTTTCCATTTTTTTTATAAATTATATTTTTCCATTATTTTATTTTATTCAATTATTAGTCCGTATAAAACAGTTACTTTTCTGTTAAAATAAAACATAAATTTCACAAAATTTACATAATAATATCATGGTATTTTTTTTATCAATGATGTGAAAAAATTTCCCAAAGAGAACCGGACATGCACACGTTGATATGGTCTTGGTTTAGAAAATCGGTTATTTCGTGCTGATATCTGCATGATATTCTTTCTACAAGACCGGATGGAACCCGTCCGGTTTGATTATAAAGCTGGTTTTTGGACAGATTGTAATTAATTTTAGATCCGGTCTAAAATAGATTAGCCGTCCAAAAGAAAAGAGTAGATCGGTCCAAGTTTCGAATATAATTTGTTTGTTTGTTTCATACGAAGGGATTCTTCTTCTTCAGCAAGAAAGCTCGTATCTTTATACGGATTTATTTACTTTTTATTCTTGCTTTTATTATTTGTTTTGGCATTTTTTGTCCTCGAATATTTTGTTCGGTTTGGAGCTGCAAAAACTCGATTAAAATATTCAATTTAAATATATCCAACTAATAGTCAAGTAGCGTCGCTACACGTAGCAGTTGTGGTTTGCGGGTTGAGAAAAGACATTAACGAAAATTGATTTGGGGGGGGGGTATTAAACTATTTTTTTAGAAATTTAAGTTAAAATGGATAATTTAAAAAAAAAGTTTGGATGGATTAAAAACCCAATGTTTGTATATGTTTCTGTTGTATATATACACACACATATGATAGGTATAACATAAAATCTTAAAAATGAAAAATAGAGAAAAAAGACGAGAGTTTGGCAAAGTTCAATAAATTAGCTGATACATTTTGGTCGGTGGTCACCCATATGTAGACCAGTTTATGCCATCATTGCATATTTCATTTAGAGAAACATTTTGGTTGTATCTGTAAAGAAGTTTTCGTCGTTTTCTCCGCAAATTGGGAACTTTTTGTAATAAAAAAAAGTTTCTCCCTTTCAAATTCATAAATTCATATTGATGAAAAAAAAAAGAAATACATATCCCCATTGTACCGATTTTTTTTTCTCTGTTTCTTTCTGAAAACGTTAGGAAACGGGTCAAAAGGAAAACTCGGGAAACCAGCTCACTTGGAGGAATGGATCACCACGATCACTCCTTTAACCGCCGGCGAATCTGCGTTCAAAGTCACATTCGATTACGAGAACGGTTTCGGGTTTCCGGGAGCTTTCGCGATCAGAAACGATCATTTCAGTGAGTTTTATCTCAAGAGCCTCACTCTTGAAGACGTCCCTGGCCATGGCAGAGTCCATTTCCTCTGCAACTCCTGGGTTTACCCTTCTCATACCTACGAGAAAGACCGAGTTTTCTTCTCCAACAAGGTAAAGCTTCTCTTCATTCTTGTTCTTGTTTGGCGTTTTGATGTTGACAGGGAGCGAGTAGGGTAGCTGCTATACGAGATCATCTTATTACGTTTTTAGCACGGGAATGATTGATGGATTGGATAGATGAGTGAGCTTGGAATCCATTGGAGCTGAGAAATCGCTTTTGAGTTCGATGTTATCATATGTGCAGACGTATCTTCCAAGCCAGACGCCTGAGCCGCTGGTACAGTACAGAGAAAAAGAGCTTGTGAGCTTGAGAGGAACCGGCAAAGGAGAGCTCAAGGAAGGGGACAGAGTCTATGACTATGCTTATTACAATGACTTGGGCGACCCACCGAAGAACCCACGACCTGTTCTCGGAGGATCTGAAGAGTATCCGTACCCGAGAAGGGGACGAACTGGACGGAAACCGACCAAAGAAGATCCTAATACCGAGAGCAGGTTACCGATCACATCGAGCCTAAACGTCTACGTTCCAAGAGACGAGAGATTCGGACACTTGAAGATGTCTGATTTTCTGGTGTTTGCGCTGAAATCTATCGTTCAGATTGTCCAGCCTGCACTTGAGGCTGTGTTCGATAAGAGTCCAAATGAGTTTGATTCTTTTGAAGATGTTCTTAAGATCTACGAAGAAGGAATCGATCTGCCAAATCAGTCTTTTTTCGATAATATCAGAAACAATATACCTCTCGAGCTGCTAAGGGAGATCTTCAGAACTGATGGTGCGAAATTGCTCAAGTATCCAGAGCCTCAGATCATCAAAGGTATTAATTTCTTCTTCTTCTTCATCAAGTTCTCTCATGCATTTCGAAGAATACCCTTTATACTATGTTTTATTTTTCTTTCCAGAGGACAAATCTGCGTGGAGAACCGATGAAGAATTCGCCAGAGAAATGCTTGCCGGGCTGAACCCTGTCGTCATTCGCCTTCTCGAGGTCACATCAACTCCTAGCGGATACCGATATTTCGCTGTCTTAGATCTTCTGATATCTTACATTATCTGTGGCTAATTAACCTGCAGGAGTTTCCTCCAAAGAGTAAGCTTGACAGCCAAATGTACGGTAACCAAACCAGTACTATCACCAAAACCCACATAGAGCACAATCTAGAGGGGCTCAACGTGGAAGAGGTAAATTATAATCAAGTAGATAAGTGATTTTGGCGAAAATGGAGCTCGATTTCAAACACATTATCTGGCTTTCTTTCCTAGGCACTCGAAAAGGCAAGATTGTTCATACTTGACCACCATGACACGCTGATGCCATACTTGAGACGCGTAAACATGACTGGGACCAAGACTTACGCAACTAGGACGCTTCTGTTCTTGAAAGAAGATGGGACCTTGAAGCCACTAGTGATAGAGCTTAGCTTGCCTCATCCTGATGGTGACAGATTTGGAGCTCTGAGTGAAGTTTATACACCCGGCGATGGAGTTCAGGACTCCTTATGGCAGTTGGCGAAGGCTTATGTCGGTGTGAATGACTCCGGTAACCATCAGCTCATCAGCCACTGGTAAGATTTTCCCGTCAAGATGGGTTTAGGGTTTACGATTTATGATTTATACCCTCAAAGAAGCAGATTTTGCTTCTATTTTGAGTTTTGTTTTAATTTTCTCAGGTTGAACACGCATGCTGTGATTGAGCCTTTCGTGATCGCCACGAACAGGCAGCTGAGCGCTCTTCACCCTGTTTACAAACTCCTGCAACCTCACTATCGGGACACGATGAACATCAATGCATTCGCTCGGCAAATCCTTATCAACGGAGGCGGCATTCTAGAAACAACTGTCTACCCTGCTAAATACGCCATGGAAATGTCATCCTTCATCTACAAGCATTACTGGACTTTCCCTGACCAAGCCTTACCAGCAGATCTCAAAAAGAGGTACACAAAATTGTTCTTTACACTCAAATTTTCATTTAAATTCGATAAATTACCCAAAGTCGCGTTTATGTTTCTGAAATTGCAGAGGTATGGCAATTGAGGACCCCGAGGCGCCACAAGGGTTGCGCCTTAGGGTAAAAGACTATCCATATGCAGTAGACGGGCTCGAGATCTGGTCAGCGATTGAGTCATGGGTCCGAGACTACATCTCGTTCTACTACAAGACCGATGACGATGTCAGAAACGACACCGAGCTCCAAACATGGTGGAAGGAGATCCGAGAGGAAGGTCATGGCGATAAAAAGTCCGAACTTTGGTGGCCAAAGATGCAAACCCGCAAAGAACTTATCGATTCTTGCACCATAATCATCTGGATCGCTTCCGCTCTCCACGCATCCGTGAATTTCGGACAATACCCTATTGCAGGGTACATGCCGAACCGTCCGACCATTAGTCGTCAGTTCATGCCTGAAAAGGGAACTCGAGAGTTTGAAGAACTCGAGAAAAACCCGGACAAAGTGTTCTTGAGGACGATCACTGCTCAGATTCAGACACTTCTCGGGATTTCGATTATCGAGATTCTGTCGAGGCATTCGAGTGACGAGGTATACTTGGGGCAGCGAGATTCTAATGAATGGACGACGGAGAACGAAGCGTTGGAAGCGTTTTCTAGGTTTGGTGAGAGATTAGCGGAGATCGAGAGGAAGATCGTCGAGAGAAACGACGACGTTTCGCTCAAGAACAGGAACGGTCCGGTGAAAATGCCGTACACTTTGATGTTTCCGACCAGTGAAGGTGGAATTACTGGGAAGGGAATTCCGAACAGTGTATCCATCTGAGAATATTCTCAGCCGTTGGATTTGGTTAAGCAATGTCATTATGGCATGATTTGTGTGTGTGTGTGTCTGTGATTCTTCTCTTTGGTTATTTCGTATCAGTCGTGTTCTCTCATGCTACGTGTTTCGCAGGTTAGGTGTTGGTTGTTGGTATAAGCGGTTGTTCATTCGACCGGTCGAACCAGTGAGTGGGGTCGGTTCGTGTTGTTATGATGCATTATTAATATCTTAAATAAACCCTGCAATAATTACCTTTTCTCCCCTCTCGTGTTTGAACATTTTTAATTTCAATATGCTAATTTTAGAGAAACATAAAACATACCAAATTTTGTTTTTTTTTTCCTAAAAAAATATATGCTATCGTTTAAAATTCTTATTAACAATGAAAAAATAACACCAAAAAAAAGAAAAAAAAACTATAGAGCATTTGGGGATTAGATTTCGGTTGTCTCTTCCCCAAGTAAACCAAAATATTTGTCAGTTTATAAAAAAATAACTGATTTGAATCTACATCTACAGGTGATGTTATGTATATATATATATATATAGACAATCATATTTTAAAACATTAATTGAATATAATCTTTATTAACTCAAATTAACGGAACGAAAATTTAATATAAAATAATAAAAATGAATGAAACAATTCTTTTTAGAAAATATATTTTTTAAATAAAAAACGAATAATTTAGAAAACCAAAATTCAGCGTCAAAAGGAATAAACAGTTATATTTTTTTTAATAAAAACAATTGAAAGTCACATCCAATATGTACCACATGAATTTTTTAGTTAAAGATGATGTCGAGCCCCTCCAAAATAAGCCAAGGTTAAAACACAACATAAACACAATCTTGAACGCTATCTCTGTAAAATGTAAAAATTCTTCGCAATCAATTTGATCACACGATTCGGCATTCTTTTTTTTTTTTTATAATCGTAATCCAATTATTTTATTATCTGTTGATTGATTCTTTTTAACTTTCGTATGACTTGGATTTATATGAAAACCAAAACAATTTTTCATTAAATGTGATCCGGCAAGATCGTAATTATGAATTAAATTGAGGTTGAAATGGTAATTTAAAGTTCAGTGCTTGAGAATCCACTGACCATGCGATGCCTGGTCTCCAGACTCCACTTTGTAATCTTTCCCTTTCTTATATAAAACCCTAGAAAACTGGCGCCAAACAAAATTTGGGGATTTTTCGTCAGAAGTTCTTAGCTTCGCTTAATTTCCTATCTATCTATTCTCTCTCTTCATCTGAAGCACTCATGGGGGATTCGCAGTCGGATTCCAATGTTTTCAGCTTACGGATTGTTTCGATCGATTACTATATGGCGGCTCCGATCCCTGGATATGATGTCTGCTACAGTATCTTCCAAGGTGACGAAGAAACCCCTGTGAATTCCTGTAGAAATCTTTTACATGACCACTCAGTTGATCCGACGATCCTGCTACTCTCTCGTTACTTTCATATTGGGTATTAGTATGATTCGACAGTACTCCGTTGGCCCTTTATTGAAATGGAGACCAAACGGAAGAACAATTTTCATATCCGTTAGTTTTAGTTTGAAGGTAGTTCTTTGGCTATAGTTCTAAATGCGATTTATCATTGGGCGTGAAGGTGGGGTGGTGAATGAAGTCCCTGTCATAAGGATATATGGCTCCACACCTGCTGGTCAAAAGACTTGCTTGCATATTCATCGAGTAAGTTTGCTGTTTCGCTTTCTATCGAGGATATGATTGTTTGTCAGTGACTTTTGCCTGTTCCTTTTTCTCTCTCAAATTGAGTTTCCTGAGTTAGAGCATTTTTTCTTGCAGGCTTTTCCGTATTTATATGTTCCATGTTTGGACATTCCGCTTGATCATCATGGAGGAGGTATGAAGAATATCACTTTTAATAACTTTACTGAGCAACATATTGTAGTTAGCTAGTCTGCATTGATGACATTTTCACCATGTCCTTCCTTGCAGCTGATGCATATACACATGCGGTATCCCTTGAATTGGAGAAAGCTCTAAAGGTCTGTGTTATGTAGTCCAAATGAACTATGATCCCCTAGTATCGATTTTGACTTCATTTTGGTATTTGTTTAGATCCCAACTGTGTTTATGTGTATATGTGTGTATATTTATTTCTGTTTCTTGATGAATCTTGATATGGATATGCAGCCTAAGGGTAATGCTGCTTCAAAAAGGCAACATGTACATTGTTGTGAAATTGTAAGCGCAAAGAAGTTTTATGGTTATCATTCATCAGAAGAGGCTTTTGTGAAGATGTATGTGTATCCTGTATATTTAAGTACAGTATCCTTTTCCTTGGGAATATTTAGAGTTTATACACCTTAACTGTATAATAGCTATCATCCTCATGATGTCGCCCGTGCTGCCAATCTTCTTCTGGTATGATATCTGAGTCCCTTAGCCACCTTCAATCTTCAGCTTATGTGTCATGTATCTAATGTTGTAACTTGTATACAAAATAGTGATGGCCATTTTTATGTGTATGCTTATGTTAGTAGTTTATATATTCAATGTTTCTGTTTTTTGCTATTGAGCTTAATCTTCTTTTCCTACCAGGCAGGCGACCTTTTTGGCAAAAGTCTGCAGCCATATGAGTCTCATATTCCTTTTATCCTCCAGTTTCTGGTAATTTGCATTCTTATGTCTGGAAAAGAGATATTCTACCTACTAGGTATTTGTGAAGGTTTACAAGTTTATGGATAAATATAACTACCAGCTTGATAACCTATGCTCTCTTTTTAGCTTTATTCTGGTGCCTGGTTAGCCATATGGAAAGTTGATTTATTAGTCAATTTGCTGAATGTAACCCACAATCTGATCTTAAGTTATTAGCCTATGCAATTATGATTTTGCGGCTCATGGGTTTGTAATTTTTGGGTTTGAAAAGCTAAAATAGATCTTGCTGATAGCCACTTGACTTGAATTAAAAATGAAAAGATTTTCTGGTTGGGGATGCTACCATTTCAGGATTAATAGATTAAATCTATCTCCAATATTTTTGGTGAATCGGGGGTTCGATATGCTGGCAATAAGTAATACCGATCTTACCATATTTATTACTGTCAGTTTGAGAACCATCTGTTGGGATCTTGAAACTAAATTGTAGCTATTGTTTTGCCTTTTACGGCTATGTTCCATCTTAGATTGTTCACTCTTGAATCTGGCCAACCAAACCTTAAATGCTTTATTCCTTCTCTCCATTAATTTAAAGTACTCTGGTTTTTCTACTTGTGTTATTGAAATACCGGCATTTCCTTGTTTGTGTCAATGTGTCTCCGCTGCTGGAAATTTAATGGTTATCTTCTACAGGTTGACTATAATTTGTATGGAATGGGTCATGTGCATATATCAAAGATGAAATTCCGTAATCCAGTTCCTCACCATTTTTTTCCGGGAGGATTTGATTGTGATAGATTTTTGAGGCAGGAGAAGGATGGTTTGGCTGTTGCAAATGTTGATTTTCAGGTAACTGTAATTTGGTTGCTTAAAGAGCTACTATCCTCCACGACTATTTATGATGCTGAAACACTTTAGTAGGCAGGTTCAAGTTTTGGAGCAAGCTTCAAAACCCCTGTTTGGACCTCCTCGACAATCCCAGGTCATTGGATGTGGCATCTTTCTGGTGAATCTGATACACCTTTGAGCCAGAGCCAGCTTAGGCACCATTACAGACGTCAGAGTCTCTGTGAACTTGAGGGAGATGCTTCCGTTAGTGGTTAGCTTCCTGAAAAGAAGTATCCTTGTGTTTGTTTCACCTAGGGATGCACTTTTTAATGAACTCACTGGTCATTTATTTCTTGCAGATATTATTAATCAACAATTTAAAATGTACAACTCTCTTTCACAAACTCAGTCCGATGTCAGGATGGTTCAGTCTCTAGTGGCAATCTGGGAGGTTTTGCTCCCGGCTTTCTTTTGTGAATCCAGAGTTATTTGGTTGGTAGTTCCTTGAACAGCTGCATTATTTTTGTTTCAGGAAGAATATGAAAGGACTGGGAAGCACGAGGCAGCTATACCTCCTGATCCTGGCAAACCGTTTGTTGAAGATGTGTTGAAGACTCTGTCACATCATGTTGGTTTTGAAAATCAATTAAAAGAACTGCAAGTTGAAGTTGAACATAACTTATCTTTATCCCAGTCTAATTTGAAGCCTACTGCATCATCTCCAGCTGACCTAGATCCACAGGTCAAACCTGAAAGTTCTGATTTGCAAGTTTTGCATCATACAGTTGATGGAGACAGTAAGTTCTCCTTATCTGCACATCATTCTCCATCTAAAGAGATGAATGAAGTACTGTCCACGGAACATGATGCATATATTAGACCACTAACCGATCGAGACAGACCTGAAATAACAGTATCACCAGAATTTAAGGTGACATCTGTTTTTCCTGCATCATGTAATGCTAATTGTTTTCCTATATAGGGGATTTTAAAGCTGATTTTGCATTCTTTTTTTTTTTGTCTCTTTCACATTGGAGATTTCACTTTTCGTTCAATATGTAGTCTCATTTCTATATCTTGTATTTTCCAGGCTACAGATGCTGAAGCCTTGGGTCTCTTAAAGTGGCTTGCCTCATCCCAGGCTGTTGAGGAGATAAACTCCGATGATGAACTTCTGCGGGAAAGTATCATTAGTCCTTTGTTGCCATCAGTGTCAATTGATAAAGTTCTTGTAAAGGCTAATACAGATTATGAAAGCCAATCCCAAAAGGAATGCCAAGACATCCTTGATTCACAAGAAGATCTACCTGACATAGGAGATCTGAATGAAGGGGCTTCATGTACTGATCTTCATAGTCGAAATCCTCAAACTTTGTCAGCCAAAGAATCTTCTGAAACAGAGGCCTCTGGTGATGCTCCAGAAATCTCCATTTCAGATGGATCAAGTGATAATTCATTCCAGAGATACACAAAGAGTGATTTAAATAAGACTAAAGTGTCAGTGAAGATGGGTAGGAGCTTCTGTAGTAGGCGCAAGCAGAGCAAATCTATGTGGGGACCTTTACCTTTTTCATTGACGAGAAATCTTGAGAATGAGTTTGAGTCGATTCGTTCAGACATCAGGGAGAAATTTCGTGTAACAACCAAAAGTTTAGAGGCTGCAACTGAGTTAAGAAATAAGTCAAATGTTTCAATCAGAGAACCAAATACAGATGCTTCTAATGCAATGGATGTAAAAGTTTTGGCTGGATGTTCTTTGCGGGACTTGATGAGGAAGAAACGGTTATGCCGTGCAGAATCACCTGAGTCAGAACATGCCAAGTTTATGAAGGTTTCAACGGAGACTAAAGATTCTAAGGACCCCAAGAAAGAGGAGTGGACGCCTTCTTTGAGATCTCAGGTCAAGAAACAAGAACCTGATTTTTCTGCTCAATTTGGTGAACCTTATTATGGTTATGTTCCTCAGACTTTATCTGCTGTAGAAGTTAGAAATTCTTACTGTAATGTCCGCGGGCATTATTCTTTGTCTGAGACTCAGTCTGCTAAGTTCCACTCTATTGATAATAATTCGGCTAATGAGACGGTTGGACAAAACATGAATCCAGTGGCAAGCCTCTTTACAGTTGCAACAGTTCCACATGGAGGGCTAGATAGTTCACATGATCTCAGTGAGGAACAAAGAACTTCTCTAGAACCAGGAGAAAAGGTGTCAAGCAATGAACTCATTGGCATAGCGATGACAAATACACAAAACGCTGGCGATGAGCATGAACATATGTCTGCCATTGTAATTGGTGAGGCAGGAAGATTAATATGCGTAACCTTAAACAGGAAACCTCCTGTTTTCGACTGCACAAATTCTAGACTGCAAGATTCTTCACACTCTCTCGCAATTCCTCTCCAATTTCTTCATGCCAATGACAAAGAGCGTAATGGATCAGGTACCTTTATTCACATTGTTAATGCTAGTTTTGTTGCTTCTTCTATCATTTTATTCAGAATAAGGTTGTGTTATCTTTTGCCTCACCAAACTGTTGATGGGGATTCTTATTTTATATATTTCTCATTACTTTCCTATTAATACCATTGATGTTGAAATTTATAAATCTGAAGTTTAGGTCGAGTAAATTTAATGTGATGCAGAAGCTTTTGTTTTTGTTTTTGTTCCCATTCAATTTTTGGACTTATGTGCTTCTTTCTGAGGTTGCTTCTGAAATCTTGTACACTTTTTTCTCTGGAAGAGGCGGGAGACTCCAAGGAGATCCACCCTTTTTTCTTGGAGGAAACCAAAGTAAAATTGGATAAGAAGAAGCACCATGTCCAAGAAGCTTCTCTTGGTGTTCCTTCGCATTATCTCAATGATGGCTCTTGCCTTTACCTGCTAACGCCTGCCCTTTCTCCTCCTTCTGTGAAATCTGTTTCACAATGGATATCAAATGATGAAGGTGCTTTACAAGTAGTAACTTGCCTGAGTAGCATTTTATTCTCATATTTTATGTTCCCGAAAAAGAAATTATACATCAATTCGGACTTTTTTTTTTTAACTTAAGAAGACTGGAATTAGTTGATTTAGTGTTGGATGCTGGAAAAAGAAGTCCAAAGCATTTTTGTTTAACGTCACAGAACTTTTTCAGGTTCCCATCAGTGTCATGTTGATTCAGAAATTAAGCCATCAGGTGATGACTGTGGCATGATTTCCACAAGTTCTGCTTCTGCATCCAATGTGGGGTCTATATGTGCGCAAGTGGAGCAACATAATGATGTTATTGCCAGCCCAGAGCCGAATGCTTATCCCAAGCCAAAGGCAGTTTCGAAGGGCAAGAGAAAGTCTGTCAACTTAGATCTGCGGACTAATGTTTCACAAGACATGTCTCAGATTTCAGGTCCTGATGGGGAATCAGGAGCCACTCCTTTAAGCCAAATTGGATTCCGAGACCCTGCTAGCATTGGTGCTGGGCAACAACTTGCAATGCTGAGTATAGAGGTATTGATTATAATTTAATCCCTTTATTCTGAAAATACGCATATGAAACTGAGAGTTTACTGTGATATTTTCAGATGTATATTGGTATTTGGCAATTAAGAATGATTTCTGTAAAGTGGACCCTTATCCTATATGAACTGTTTTGTACATAAGTGGGTGGTGTAATTGTGGTGTAAATTTACTAGGATATTTTCTGTTTCTGAGAAGAATATTCGTTTGATACATATCTTGCATCCATAACTTTACAGATTCATGCAGAGTCTAGAGGGGACCTGCGACCTGATCCTCGGTTTGATGCTGTTAATATCATAGTTCTTGCAGTGCAGAATGATAATGATTCCGCTGCCGAAGTATTTGTTCTTTTATTTAGTCAAAGCAGCGTTTGCCAGAGGTAGTCTAGTATAATTTTATTTGGTTCTTTTGAAGCTTAAATTTCTATGTGGAGAAAGCCTTATTCATTTTCTTCTTCGCATTAGAATTGATGAAAGATGGAATGGCTATCATTTGAATGGGAAAAGCTAGTTTAGACATACACCATGTAGTTTGCTGCGCTAATTAATGTTCATCATGTTACTATGACTTGCTGACCATTTATATTTTAACATCTTTATCCTTCTACTGTGCCTGTTAATTCTTATTGTCGCTATCTCCCTACAGAAATATTGATGGCCTATCTGGATGCAATGTATCTGTCTTCCTTGAGGAGAGGCAATTATTTAATCGTTTCATTGAGATTTTGTGTAAAGGGGACCCAGATATTCTCATGGGCTGGGATATTCAAGGTGGTTCTCTTGGTTTTCTAGCTGAAAGAGCTGCTCGGCTTGGTATAAGATTGCTTGATAATATATCTAGAACACCATCTCAGATAACAATGACTTCTGGAAGAACGGGTATAGATGAGAAGAGAAATCTGGGTAATATGATGCCTGATCCATTGATAGCTGATCTTGCTGAAATAGAGGAATCTGTAGTAGTGGATGAGTGGGGCCGAACACATGCTAGTGGCGTTCATGTTGGTGGTAGAATTGTTCTCAATGTATGGCGTCTGATGCGTGGTGAGGTGAAACTTAACATGTACACAATTGAAGCTGTGGCAGAAGCTGTTTTGAGGAGAAAGATCCCATCAATCCCCTATAAAGTGTTGACAAAATGGTTTTCAAGTGGTGCTGGAGGTGCAAGATATCGATGTATAGAATATGTGATTCGCAGAGCAAATTTGAATCTCGAGATAATGAGCCAACTTGATATGGTAAGTGATATGTTCTAGTTGTTCCATTCAGTTACTTGTTCATAAGTTATTTATCCCGTTAATACATATCTGTTGTTTGCAGATAAACCGAACGTCAGAACTTGCTCGTGTGTTTGGCATTGACTTCTTCTCAGTTCTCTCCCGAGGATCCCAATACCGAGTCGAATCCATGTTTCTGAGATTAGCACATACACAAAATTATCTTGCTATTTCTCCAGGAAACCAACAGGTTAAATTTATTCTCGTTTGCACTTCGCAGTTTTCTACTTAATTTTCTTTAGAATGAAATCTTGAGGTTAATTGCATGCTTATGTTAAAGTTAGCATTTTAGAAGTTTTGCCTAAATTTCCTGTGATCTCTTGATACCTATAAGAGCATAACTTTTCTTGTTTTTTCTTCACTTTTTTTCCTGTCTCTGGTCTAAATCTACGGATTTGTACAAGTTATGCTGCTAGGACTCCTAATTTAGTTTGGCTAGGCTTGTAGGTTGCTTCTCAACCGGCAATGGAGTGTTTACCTCTTGTGATGGAACCAGAATCTGGCTTCTACTCTGACCCTGTTGTTGTTTTGGATTTCCAATCTCTCTACCCTTCAATGATCATTGGGTATAATCTGTGCTTTTGCACATGCCTCGGAAAATTTTCAAACCTAAAGATAAACACACTTGGGGTTAGCTCATACTCTCCTGAGCCTCGTGTTTTTCAGGATTTAAAAAATCAGATTCTGCTTACCCCCAATGGCGTTATGTATGTACATCCAAAGGTATCTTCCTCTTCCTGCTATTAGAAGTTTGCAGTCCCGAAGGTCATCATATTCAGTAGAATCAAGTTTCTTGTTTCTTCCTTTGCTGATTTATCCTATTTCTTGAAACGCTTAACCGAGCCAACTTTTCTCTCTACATTAGGTGCGCAAAGGTATATTGCCAAGGCTGCTGGAGGAAATATTATCTACTAGAGTTATGGTGAAAAACGCTATGAAAAAGTTGACTCCTTCAGAAAAAGTTCTTCAACGGGTAGGATTACTGATTCTTGATCTGACGCAGGATTCACAACCTTATGTTTTGCTTTAAGAGTGTCACAAGTTTTAGAAGCTTAAAGTTTAGTTCAGGTTTTTGTATGTGACTGAAACATTTCGGTTTGTAAGAAGCAACTTGATTACTTGATGATGAAGTTTTTTTTTTTTTTTTTTCTGATTTCAGATATTAAACGCAAGGCAGCTTGCTTTGAAGTTGATTTCGAACGTGACATATGGCTCCCCCGCCGCTGGCTTCAGTGGCCGCATGCCTTGTGCAGAGTTGGCAGATAGTATTGTCCAATGTGGCCGTAGCACACTTGAGAAGGCTATTTCGTTTGTCAATGCGAATGACAAGTGGAAAGCTAGAGTTGTATATGGCGACACCGATAGGTACATTTCCGTACTCTACTCTCTGGAATGATGTGAATATAGGAATTAACTGATATATGTCGATTTAACACCTTTTTTTAAAACTTTTACAAGATAAAGTATGTCCTCGAGGTTTCTCTTATACTTAGAAGTGTAAACAATCGAGTGATACGTCTGTTTCATTTATCTGCCCAAGTATTTATGTACTGATATTTCTTCATTTTACTCTTCTGTGTAGCCTCAAATAAATTTTGTTTAACTTGTGCAGTATGTTTGTCCTCCTCAAAGGACGAACAGTAAAAGAAGCATTTGAAATTGGACAAGAGATTGCATCTGCAGTAACTAAAATGAACCCACATCCGGTCACTTTAAAGATGGAGAAAGTCTATCATCCTTGTTTCCTTCTTACCAAGAAACGCTATGTCGGTTACAGCTATGAAAGTCGTGACCAGACCGAGCCTCTCTTCGATGCAAAAGGTATCGAAACTGTTCGGAGAGACACTTGTGAAGCTGTTGCCAAAACAATGGAACAGTCTTTGAGACTCTTCTTCGAGCATCAGGATATTTCTAAGGTAAAAACTCGGGTTTTCCACATTAAAGTTGAGATTGCATAGGTCGACATGCTAATTTTGCGGTTTTCATTTTTGCAGGTTAAGTCGTACTTGTATCGCCAGTGGAAACGGATACTATCAGGGAGGGTGTCACTTCAAGACTTTGTTTTCGCCAAAGAAGTTCGGCTCGGGACTTACAGCTCGAGAGATTCTTCACTACTTCCCCCTGCAGCTATTGTGGCTACAAAGGCAATGAGATCAGACCCACGGGCAGAGCCACGCTATGCTGAACGAGTCCCATATGTCGTGGTCCACGGGGAACCGGGAGCTCGCCTCGTTGACATGGTGGTGGATCCATTGGATCTTTTGGATATCGATTCGCCCTACCGATTAAACGACTTATACTACATCAATAAACAAATTATCCCAGCGCTTCAAAGGGTATTTGGGCTCGTGGGTGCAGATTTGAACCAGTGGTTTTTGGAGATGCCTCGTCCCACCCGAGACTCCATCGGTCGGCGACGTCCTCTAAACGCGGGAATTTCGCACAGGACTAGAATCGATTACTATTATCTGTCGAAGCATTGCATGTTGTGTGGGGAATTGGTTCAGGCCACAGATCATCTATGCAATGGATGCATGCAGAAAGAAAGCGATGCTGCTGCAACCATTGTTTGGAGAACTTCCAAGTTGGAGAAAGAGATGCAACACTTAGCCGCTGTAAGTATATACCTTAAGCCGATCTTGCGAGATCTAATATATTATCGAATCCCGATTCCGCGGGTCGGTCGGTCCATGGCTGAAACTTGATGTATGATCCTGAACGCGCAGATGTGCAGAGAGTGTGGAGGGGGAGACTGGGTGGTGGAGAGTGGGGTGAAATGCAAATCACTGGCATGCTCCGTCTTCTACGAGAGACGCAAGGTTCAGAAAGAGCTCCGTGGCCTCTCCTCCATCGCCACCCAGAAACAGCTCTACCCCAAATGCATGCCCGAATGGTTCTGATTCTGAAAATGGATAAAGACTAGAAGTTGCTTCGATTATTTATACTTTTTCTGAATGTAAATGTGTGTATATCTGTTGACACGCACATACATTATACACGAATGTAGGTGTACCTGTTGTATGATAGTCATCTGCGTTATGTTAGTCATTACATGTATGCATATATATATATATATGGCTAAATTGTAACATCTACGCTGAGGAAAGCTAAATATATTGACACCCAACAAAGAGCAGGAGCCCCAATCTAGTTACGGTAAAAGCCTGAAAACGTTCTTACCAAACAAAAAGGTGAAAAGTATCAGCATTCATTTAGACTTTGTTTAGTTTCCAAGAATGATACAGATATTTCTCCATTTTCTAATTATTTGGGCCAACAAGATTACTAATTATTTTCTTTTTTTTTCATAATTCTATTTGTTTTGTGAGGAAAAAAATAATTTTCTTTTCTTTTTAAAACAATTTGAAAAATACCAAATATATGCATATATAACTGGAAATTAGAGAAATTACGGATAAACAGAACCCATGACGACAGTTACGGACATTTGGGAATTCAAGAATATCCAAAATAAAATAAATTTAAAGGTTAATGATTATGAATTTCATGAACCAATCCAATAAAAAAAACAAAAGCAAACAAATTAATAGAAGCAAACACAAACCGAATTTGGATACATTCTATCCTAAATATAAAAGCGAATAAACACATAGTTTTTAATTCAAAAAATGCTATTTAAAAATGAACAAAGGAAACGAATCAAAGCCCAGAATACAAAAAAGAATCAAAATACCCAAAAAAAAATGTATTGAAGCCCTAAATGATAGGAATTAGGAAACAATCTCACATTATGTGGACAGAACGAGAGAGGAAGAAGATGATTCAGTAATTTCTATTCAAGCCCATGTTACGATTTTGGGCCATGGGTCTACGATTAAGGCCCATTAATAACGATAAAAAATACTTGTCACCGACAAAAAAAAGTTTTATTTTTCCAGCCACACCAGCTACATTTTAATTTCTAAGACTTGGAGAAATTAAAATTCAGAAGTAACTTATATATATTAAAAAAAAGGGACTAATAGTTTTTTAGGTTTTGTGTAAAGAAAACAGAATAGAAGTTAATGTATAAAAATGGATTGGTGAAATAATTGAATTTTCTCCAATTGAAACAAATAATGCGCACTCTTACTTTGTTAGATTTCGAACCACAATTTTGTATCATTTTAATTAAATTGTTAGTCAGTATGATATAAAATTAAAACCAAATTCTGGTATCCCTACTATAAATTAAACATATAAGATATAGAAACATAATCATATAACTAAATAATTATATACATAATAGTAAAGTTATTTATATAAATAAAATTTAACCGATCAAATCTTATAAGAAGGATATAACTTTTCCAAAAATCACATAAAAATTATAATAAGACGTGGAATGTAAAACACTTAATGAATTCAAATTAAAACGATATTATCTATGTTAAAAGTTTTTTAAAATTATAGATTTTTGGCCAAGTTTTTCTATAATTTTAAAATAACAAAATAGAATATAATTTTTTTTATAATCCGTAAATTTACCAGGCCTTTGACTCAACTATATCGGAGAAGTCCATGTGAATCGATCTCTCCAAATGAGAAGTCGAACATGGATTGGAAATGAGCTTTATTATATTACTTACCGGTTGAACCACCCAACTTAGTTATGTAAATTTTATTTATTTTACAGTATACCAAATTGGAATATTTTTATCTATATAAGAATTTATGAAATATATTTGTTTAGAATATTATATATATATATATATATATATATATGACTCGTAAAAATAAAAATAATTGTCAATTTATACTTTCAGTAGATATTTAAAAAACTCTGTAATTTTGTTGACTAAAAAATTTATTATACAGATCGTATTTAAATTATTTAGAATATGTACTAAATATTTCCTCTCTTGGAATTATAAAAAACTTAAAAAAAATGTTAGAAATTCATATTATGTATTTTTTGTTGACACTGATAACTTGCTAAAATTTTTGACAAAATATCACATTTCATTCATATGGAAAATATAATAGTGAAACAATATATATATTACGGTTCTGGGCAATATTTGTTTTGGGTTTACATATTTAGTAGGAATATCTAAGAGTATTTACCATATTTATTCGTTTTCAACTTTACCATAATTTTAAGGATCAAACCATTCCTAAAAGAAAATACGTTCTTTACTGTCGTAATGATCGATATACTATTTAAATTAATGGACTAAAAGCATATAAAAAACACAAAATTACAATACAAATACCATTAGCTAGCCATACGATATAAAAACTATGTTCTAAAAGCTATAAACACAAAACACAAATGTCGCATTAAAACTAAATATAACCAAGTTTGATTATTCTCATGTATAAAAATAAAATCCTATCATTTCCTATTCCCGTGTTTTTAAAAATGCATACAAATATATAACCCACATGAAATTAAAAGATAAAAATTCTAAACCATTGAAAATTCATGAAATTTTACATTTTTTTTTTTTGCTGAAACATATGTGACGAGTATTTGTTAATTAAGTTTAATATAATTATCACATAAGTTTGACCAAAAAAAATTGAGAATTCAAGGAAGATCCAAGAGGTTAGAGGGGTTGTTTATAATGGTTAATTCTATTATATCTTACACTAAAATTTGGGGATGATAATATGTAAAATTTGTTTTTCGTAAGTGATTTTTTTCTGTGTTCCTCTTTGTTCTCTCTTGAAGACTTTGCGTCGAAAGAGCGGTCAGTTCTCTCTCTCTCTCTGCACAAAAACGAAACTTCTTCGGTTTCTTAGCTTTCTTTGTCCACTCGAGAATTCCCCCCTCGCAGAAACGCGAACAATGCAGAGCTAGAACCCCTTCCCCTTCACAAAAACTCAAAGGTTTATCAATCTCTTTCCCCGTTTATTCTTATGCCGTGTTTGGCAATTCATGTTCATTGCTTTCGCGTTCTCGTTCTTCTTCTCCTCTTTCTGGGTTTCTTGTGTCGCAAAGCTACTGGTAATGTATAGAAATCGAGGGAAGAATCGGACATAGATGCTGAATCTATCCTTTCATGAGTTACCCTTTTGTCCAGAGTTCGTGTTTTCATGTTTCTGTCTGCGTAAAGATTCCGACTTGCGCTGCTGTTCTTGCGTTCCAATGCGATACCCTCGTCTTGTTCGTCTTTTCTTCACATGGGTTAATCCCTAATGGGATCACTGAGAATTACATGTTTATGCTACAAGTTGTTGATGTTCGGGATCGATGCAAGTGGTTTTGCTTTGATCAGGTCGCGTTTTGTGTCATTATCGTGTGAGATTAGCCGTGTTCTTGGTTATGGGTCTGTGTCTCAATGGAATTTGGCTCTGAAAGGGTAGATTTTTCGGCTTGCCTCCTCCCGTTTCCGTATCTCTGGATAAATCCTATCTGGGTTCTTCTAGATTTGTTGTCCTTGTGTGTTTGGTTCAATGATCATGGCTTGGATTGTTTAAGATTTGGTATTTCTTCACTTTTATGATCTCAAGTTGTTGACTGTTCAATTTGGTGATGTGATCTGGAATAGATGAACACTCAATTCAGCCCAACGTGTTAAAGTTTCGGACAGTGTATGTATGTATGTATGTATGTATGTATCTGCTCTTAAGCTTTCCCTTTGGATTTGTCTGGAAACATGTACCATGTTTTCTCAAAATTGCATCAAAGTTTGTAGCTTTTTCTTGATCTCTGAACATCTTGATCTTGATCTTTGAATGTGTTAAAGTTTCGGTGTGTTATCGAAAAACTTGCAGATTTGGGCAAATATGGGATTCAAGAATTTGATATTTTAGCATCTACTCATTAACCTGTTCTATCTGATTGGCATTGAAACCAATATCATTTTCCCTCTAGGGTCATCATATCAAAAGCTCTCAGATTTGTGTTGATCTCAAAAGAATTTGTCTACCGCAGATAATAATCATATGGCCTCGTTCTATAAATTTCGCTGCCAGTTGATTTCAATGTTCATGAATTGATGATATGTTCTTGGAGCTTGTGAAGCAGTGAAAATTAGGTAATCATATGTCTGATCTTAGTTTGATCGATTCGTGGAAGAAATCTGCTAACGTTGGAATATGACTCTCCATTTATGCAGAGGTTTTCAATCACAGAGTTCTTTATCGTTTACGATGGTTGGTCTAAGTGATGATGAAAGCAATCCTATGGAGCAAACGTATTATCCCGAGGATTCCTCCGATGTGGAATATGCATGTGGAGACCCGCAAGTTGATCCTCGGGTTGGAGATGAATACCAGGTCGAGATTCCTCCATTGATGTCTGAATCTGAGCGTGCATCTCTTTTGTTGAACCCCGTTGCTTCAGATATCGTCTCTGATTCTTCTTCGTATTCCTTTTGCGTGGGAAAACCTGTCCAAGTGATATGGATTGATAGCGGAACTGGGAAACACGGATATGAACAGGGACTTGAAGATAGTAATGTTGACATGAATGAATCTCTCAGATCTTTAAAAGCAAAAGGTACGCGTTCTTGTCTGAAGATCAGAGGCCAGGCCGATGGGAGTTCGGAATCTACGACAGAGAAAAAGAAAACGTCGAATCTTGAAGCTGTTCCTGGGAAATCGGCTGAGTCTTGGGAAGTCTCTGAAGTGGAGAGCTTCGTTCTTGGGCTGTATACATTCGGGAAGAATTTTACTCAGGTGAAGAAGTTCATGGAGAATAAAGAAATCGGAGAGATACTGTTATTTTACTATGGGAAGTTCTACAGATCCGCAAAATACCGGAGTTGGTCTGATTCTCGTAAGAAACGAAACCGGAAGTGCGTATGTGGAATGAAGCTTTATTCAGGTTGGAGGCAGCAACAGTTGTTATCCCGTTTGATTCCCAACCTTCCCGATGAATCTCAGAAAGATAAGCTCGTGAATGTGAGTCTCCTCTTCCACGTACTTTGCACAGAAAATACTCCAGAATCTTGCATCTTGCATAACACAGTTCTTGATGCATCTCGTATCAGTTTTCTCAATTTTTTGCTCGGTTTTAATGAGGGTTTACTAGTTTTCATCTTTTTTTTTTCCACCATTGGCAGGTCTCGAAGTCATTTGCCGAAGGGCATACTTCACTAGAGAACTACATCATCTCGCTGAAAGAAATTGTGGGCCTTGGGGCTCTTGTAGATGCAATGGCGATCGGTAAAGTGAAAGAAGATCTGACAATTGTCGCGACAGAACCCGTCAGGACCAAACAGTGGTTCACGGTTTCTTCGAACTCATCTGCATCTGCCTGTGCAGGAGCTTATGCTTCACTCACATCTGGTGACATAGTTAAGGAATTGACAGGTGGTTCCCGTCTGAGCAAAGCTCGTTGTAACGATATCTTCTGGGAAGCTGTCTGGCCACGGTTACTGGCAAGAGGCTGGCACTCGGAACAGCCAAAGGACCGTGGCTATGTCACGTCTAAAGATTACCTCGTCTTCCTTGTTCCTGGCGTGAAGAAGTTTTCGAGACGGAAACTTGTTAGAGGAGAACATTACTTTGATTCTGTCAGTGACATTCTGAAAAAGGTTGCTTCCGATCCCGAGCTTCTCGAGTTTGAAGCCGGTGGAGAGGTCAGACCCGGAAACGAGCTTGTTGCAGAGGACTCTTCTGACCCGTCGGATCAAGAACTTTCCCTGCGTGATAGCCAGCGTCACCGTTACCTCAAGTCACCAGGTTCTAACCGTCGGGATTTGCGTATGAAGTTCACTGTTGTGGACACTAGTTTGGATGGAGGGGGGAAATTGTGTGAATTACGTGAGCTGAGGAATCTGGACATGGAATCTCCGGTTCCCGGATCTGCACTGAGTCGAGGAGAGATCGGTGTTTCTGTTTCGGGAAACGTCCCAGACAAGTCAGAACCGGAAAAAGCCTGCGAAATGATTCCGGTGGTGGATGGAAAGAAGCATGTCAAGGGAGTTGATGGACGGAAAACGGAAAGAAGACGTGCAAACAATCTGGTCGATGACCCGATGAAATTCACGATTGTGGATACGAGTCTGGACCACGGGGGAAAATCATCCGGGTTACGTAAATGGACACGTTTACCGGGTGAAGAAGATTTAAGCAACACGAGTAAAGGCATCTCCAGAGAGGTCTCTTCTGGTGATTCGATGGATGGATCTGCAAAGACCCGAGATGGGTTTGAGGTGAAAACAAACAAAAATCCGTTTGAGAATCTGAATTCTCGCGAGAATCTGATGGATCGGGATCGATCAAAGAGGGTTATCAAGCATAAGTTCATCCGGAGAGCAGAATCTAACGATCATACAGTTAATTCTGTCCCCTTATTGAAACGCAGGCGGCTCAGTGCTTGCGTTAGGAGGGAAATAAGCCGTTCAGGCGAAAATGCGTCAATCAAACCGTCTGAATCCGACCAGATAAGACTCTGCTGTCCTGATATCCCCAGTGAGGTTCGTTGCCAAGATAGTTCTCGTGAAGAGATGAATCATAAGAACGAAGAGAAATCTGAAACCGTGTTCTCAATGAATATTGACTCGAAGCCTGATGAAACGGAAGAGCCTGTAAGTGGGCAGTATCCATTCTTGAAGATTCAAGATGATGGAGATATTAGACCAAATGGGTTCTCTTGGATGTTGGATTCAGACAAGAACTGCTTTTCCAAGGAACAAGGAACTCTGCATGAACCCGTACCGTCAGAACAACAAGAACAAACAAATCGGTTCTGTTCTGTGTCGGATTTGGACAAGAAATGCTCTTCCAAGGATCTGGGAACTAGCCAAGAACAAGGTCAACTAATTCAGCCCTTGTCAATGCCAAAGTTAGAGAATAATTGTTCTTCCAAGGAACTGGGAACCTCCCATGAACCACACAGTTCATCTGAGCAAAAACAAGAACAGGAACAAGAACAAGAACATCAGATTAACACAGATGTTCCTAGAAGACAAAGCACAAGAAAGCGGCCATTGACGACTCGAGCTCTAGAAGCACTTGAATCAGGCTTTTTCACAACAAAGAAGATGAGGAGCATGACAAAACCGAGGAAACGAGAAAATTCCCCGAAGAAGAAGCAACCAGCTAAAGCTCGTGACAGAGCTTCTGTCTCGGACAGCAGGATCCCAGACTCGGAGCACAGAGCTGATAGAAACGTTCTTTCGAAGAAAGCAACGACGACGACGAGTAAGCTTCTGGATCAAATAGAGGATGCACAGCCAAGTTTTCTTTTGAAGAAAGGGACGACGGTGAATAAGCCTCTGAATCAAATAGAGGATTCCAGGCCAGTGATCCCCGAGGTCCCTAGACTTCCGCCTATCGTGTGGAAGCTCCCTCCGAAGCGAGATTCAGAAGCTACCCGAAACTGAAATTCGGAACGTTTGATTCCGAAAACTTGGCCTTGCAGAAGAAGAAATTGTGTACCTTTTATCCCTGTTTTTGATGGTTTGTTTTTTGATAGAAGGTAATAATTCTCCATAACCGTGACCTCTTCTGTATTTCATATTCTCTGGAAATGATTTTCATTAAATTTTCTCCATTTTTGAACTATTTTTTGTTCTCCTTTCTAAAAGTACTTGTTAGTATATCATTTAGGGGTCGATATTTCGATTCGGGGATTTTATCTAAACGAACTGGACTGAAGACAAAGAACAACGAGTTCCAAGTTTCGGACTTTAGACGGAAAGAAAAAGTTTCGATCTTTAGTCTGACCCAAGAAAATTTTGCATGTTTATTTATATGGGTCCCTGATAAAGAAGTGATCTTGGGACAAAAGCTCAGACATCTGTCTGCTCTCTTGTTCATGTGGATCCATAACGGAACCCAAATCTCTTTTCTGTTTGTCCTTGTCACTGATGTGATCTAATGTTTGTGTTTCTGGTTCCTTGTACTTCAAATTTGGATAGCAAAACCTTCGCGATGTGATCAGTACCCGAGTTTTTCGAAGGTCAGAGCTATGCAACGAGACGGTGGAGATTCGAACATCTGTTTTAGATATATCTACACTAGAACCCGAAGCTCTGCCTCTAAAGATTGGCCAAAGAAAGGTATTTCGCTTATCGAGCTCTTCCTTGAGTCACGTCCTGCGTTCTTCGTTAAGGAGCATGCTGCCTTCGTAACAATGGTCGTGAGGCCTGAGAGCCGTGGAACCAAAACTTGGAAACTCTGTCAAAACATGTAACTTTTGATCGAGAAAAAAGATTCACAAATCCATTCAACCAGCGCTCATAGATCACCTTTTACTGTATTATCCAGCATAAACAATGTTTTATCTTCGTCAAAATATACTCTTATTTCGGATTCAATTCCAAACGTGGACAAAAATATTCACCGATCTTTTGGAAGATTTAGTTGGGTCAAGTACCTAATAAATTTATGGATTATAAAAAAAATTGCAAAGATATTCATGATTAAGATTCAACCTGAAGTTTCCTACATAGTATATTCCATCTATTCATAAGTTGTACATTAAACTGAGTCAATATAAAGAAGAGTATATTCCTATAAAATCCAGAAATCCGTTCAAAATTATCGCTATCATTATCTTTATTTAATAGGCCACATTCCACCACTGGAAAATAATAGGATTCATGATTTTTTTTTTTATTGAATAAAATTTTAATGGGTTCTACGAAACACCCTTTGCAAATGGTATTAAGATATTTTTTTTTCTTGAACAGATTTTGATCAAGGAAAGAAAAACAAAATTAAATTTAAAATTGCGCATCCGGGGAATCGAACCCCGGTCAGTACCGTGGGAGGGTACTATGATACCACTACACCAGATGCGCCTTTTTGATTTATTGTTATTATCTTATAAATCCGTAGCATATTCATCCTAAAATTGAAAATATTATATTATTCTATAGGATTACTATTTTCAAGGATTCAGAAAGCATTCTCTTTTCTATTTTATATCAAAATTCCATTTATAAAGTCGACATACGGTACCAAACAGATTAATACAAAATTGTATTATAGAAATTAAAAAAAACTATTATTAATGTTACCGTTACCAAAAAAAAATGTCAAGAACATTTCGTATCATAAAAAGAAGAAAAGTACAACTCTACAATTCATCGTAACCATCACCTCCATCTTCCTCACTCTCACCACCTCCAGTCGAACCGGAACCGGTTTTCTCGTAAACCGACTTGATAACCGGATTGCAAACTGTCTCGACCTCCTTCAATCGGCATTCTGATTCTCATCCAACCACTCCAACGTCTCCTTCAAAACACCTTCGATCCTCTCCTTATCCTCTTTCTCGATCTTATCCCCGAGCTTTTCCTTGTCGCCGATCGTGCCCTTCATGTTGTAAACGTACGTTTCGAGCTTGTTCCGAGCGTCGATCCGTTCTTTTACCTTCTTGTCTTCCTCAGCGAATTCCTCGGCTTCTCTAACCATCCTGTATATCTCCTCTTGGCTTAGACTGCCTCTCTCGTTCGAGATCGTGATCTTTTGAGATTTCTTCGCGGCTTTGTCCTCTGCCGTCACGTGCAGGATTCCGTTTGCGTCTACTTCGAATGTCACTTCGATCTGTGGTGTGCCCCTGAAACGTTGTTTTCTTACATCGTGAGTAACTGAATTTATAGTTAGAAACTAAAACTACACACAAAAAGAATCGGGATTTCAGTTATCTTTATACTCTTTGATATAAGCGTTTCGGTACGGTTCTTGGGAATAATTGAAAAACAGCTTGTTCTGTACTACATCCATGTGATTCAACAGCGGTTCAAGGCCCGAGTTTTCATACCTGGGTGCAGGAGGAATGCCAGTAAGATCGAATCTACCGAGTTCACGGTTATCTTTGGTTAAAGTTCTCTCCCCTTCGTATACTTTAATGGTGACAGTAGTTTGCTGATCCTCGTATGTTGTAAAGATCTGAGACTTCTTCGTCGGAATCACAGTGTTCCTCGGTATCAACTTCGTCATTACGCCGCCAACTGTCTCGATTCCGAGGCTCAAAGGCGTAACATCCAGCAGAAGAATTCCTGTCATAAACACGACACGAAAAATTTTATATAATGTCTGAATCTTGCAAAGAAACAAGCATTCTCTGTTGTAAATAGAATTACACTCTCTACCTTTAGTCCCTTCTCCTCCTTCACCACTCAAGATCCCTCCTTGAACAGCAGCGCCATATGCCACGGCCTCGTCCGGGTTGATCCTTTTGTTCGGTTCCTTCCCGTCGAAGAAATCCTTCAACATTTGCTGCACTTTGGGGATCCGAGTGCTTCCCCCGACCAGAACAATCTCGTTGATATCTGATTTCTTCATACCTGCATCTTCCAGAGCCTTCTTGACCGGTCCCATTGTCTTCTTGAACAAATCCATGTTCAGTTCCTCAAACCTCGCCCTCGTTAATGGCTCGGAGAAATCAATCCCATCGAACAAAGCCTCGATCTCGACTCTGACCTGGTGCTGACTGCTCAAAGCCCGTTTCGCTCGCTCGCATTCCCGTCTCAGTTTCCCGAGCGCTTTCTTGTCCTTACTGATGTCTTTGTTGTACTTCTTCTTGATCAGTTTGATGAAATAGTCCATGACTCGGTGGTCGAAGTCTTCGCCTCCAAGGTGAGTGTCTCCGCTCGTGGCTAAGACCTCGAAGACACCGTTATCGATGGTTAGGACACTGACATCAAAGGTTCCTCCACCAAGGTCATATACAAGGATGTTGGATTCGCTGCCCTTTTTGTCAAGACCGTAAGCTATGGCTGCAGCCGTCGGCTCATTGATTATCCGAGGCACGTTGAGCCCCGCAATCGTCCCCGCATCCTTGGTCGCTTGCCTCTGTGCATCGTTGAAATACGCTGCAAAAAACAATACATATATACATCATAGAACGATAGTTTTCTTAAACAAAAACATCATAGAACAGTAGTTTTAACCGATTTTGAGACAGTAACTGGAAACTTCTGTCTTGTCCTAAGCAAATCTTCAACAGAAACTAGTTTCTAAGATGCCAGAATTTTCGTATGTGTGTGTATACCTGGAACGGTTATAACAGCGTCTTTAATCTTCTTCCCCAAGTAAGCTTCAGCAGTTTCCTTCATCTTCCCCAGGATCATAGCACTTATTTCCTCTGGACTAAACAGTTTCTCTTCACCTTTTACCTTCATTTGAATGTAAGGCTTCCCATCTTTGTTGACAACCTTGTAAGATAAGTACTTGACGTTTCCTTGAACCTCAGGATCATCGAATCTGTATCCAAAGACACCGAAAAAGAAAAAAAAACCTCGAATAAGTTTCAATTTCATCAATCTAAATAAAACCCACCATCTGTGTGATATGTGGACATCTATACATTATGAATTGCTTCCTTTCACATACATACCTTCTTCCGATGAGACGTTTGGCATCTGAGACGGTTCGTTCGGGGTTCATGGCCGCTTGATTCTTAGCGGCCTCGCCGATCAGACGCTCGGAGTCAGTGAACGCAACCCATGAAGGAGTGATTCTGTTTCCTTGATCGTTCGCTATGATCTCAACGTGTCCATTACGGAACACGCCGACACATGAGTATGTTGTCCCCAGATCGATGCCTATCACTGTCCCTAGCTTCTGTTCTTCGCCGTCTATCATCAGATTCGACATAAACGCTGCATAAAAAGGACAATAAAATTCAACAACTTATAGCCTTATTTGGTTTCGCGACATTAAACAGTGATACAGATGATCAAAGGAAGCAATACTGAGCTCCGCGAAACCATTAGAGCTAAAAGAAATTGAAAGTATTTTTTGTCCCCAGTTGGACAAGTGATTAAACTTGATTAAGAATGGGATTTTAGATGCTTAAGACAGATTGCTACATGAAAATGCAGCTGATCCTTAGGTTAAGGGCAAATTACAGAACTATCGTTCCAGGAAATGACTCGACGAAACAAAATTGCATATCCAGATTCGAACACACATCCAGGATCGAACGATATCGATTCATCTATGGATTTGGGATCCAGACAATGACATCAGAATTTGAAAAACATGCACCAGAATCCGAAACAGTACACAAAAAACTTGAAGAAAAAAACAGATTAGCATTCAAAATTCAATTTACCTGAAGCAGCAACAAAGAGTAAAAAATACAGAAATACTCTTCTCGTCATCTTCATGGTTCAATTCTCTTTCTCTAAATGTCTCTCTGTATGTTTTTGTGCTCTGGTTTCGTTGTGAAGCAAAACGAAGAGGATGAAGGAAGGGAGTATTTATAGTGCACTTGGCTGAGGCCGAGTGTACCGTTGCTAGAGTATTCTCCCCAATGATTGATTGCCACGCCAGAGTTTCTCGTATTTATTGTTGGCGCGCTTCATGCCCTTACACGCATTGTAGCCAGTAATTGTTGAACACGTGGACCTACGGATGGAATTCAGCAAGCTCGGGAACCTTCACGACGTCAGCAGAATACCCAGCGCGTTTCCGGCTCTCGGTATGAAACGACGTAGTTTTAGCACCTTCCGCAATAAGTATATACTCAAAATTAATTGCGAATTGATTTTGTCAAGCTACTGATTTTTTTTTTTTATATTTTAATAATTTATAATATTTAATTACGATTATTTTAATTCAGTGCAAATGAAATGCTCAGCAATAATACTAAAATAGAAAAATAATATTTTCTACAAATATTTTAAAATAAACTAATGCCAATTTAGTTAATTTAAGACTTTTTTCAATTGAAGGAGGTGATGCTCAGAAGAAGGGTGCAGAATTGGAAATCTTATTAACGATGATTAAATAAGAATAATTCATGAAATAGTAAATCTAAACAATTCCTAAAAGCAAAGAAAATTAAAATTAGATTATAATGATTAAAAATAAAATATACATATATATTGGTATGGTGTACGCTCCATATAAACTGGGTCTTGGCCCAAATTACATGGGCTATGAGTCCCGAATTTGGTTAAATTGATACGAAATTTATAAATAAATAATATAACACTAATGATTTTTGTTTTGGTAAACACTATTAATTTTGCATTTTGGTATTTGTTTCTATTTTTTATTTTTTTTACTTCTTAATTTTTTTATGCCAACACGATACGATTATATATGATTATTATATATTATTAGATTCCGCATTCAAATCCATTATATTTATTCCACTTGTTTCGTATATCCAACTCGAAATGTTTATTTTTTTTTTCTATAGATATCATTTGTGTAAACTTTTGAAATGATTCAATTCATATTTGTTTGTACCGCCTATTTTATTTTAAACAAATATATACTGGATGACGATTGGGCGGGAAAAGAAAAGTTGGGTTCCCGCCTCGTGAGGCTCATCGGTGAAGCAGTGCTTAGTCGAGAGAGTGTTCACGCACAATCGCAGTATTTAGGGTTTCTCAAATTTGCTCTCCTGATCAAACCCCAAATTTTCGTTGGTGTTTGTGTCTATGCTCGCAAATTTCTCTCTGACCCCTCTCGTTTTTTCATAATCGTTAATTGTCAATGGGATCTGCAACTAATCTAAATTCATCCCCCGCCGATGATGGCGACGTTGCGGCTGATTCCGGCGAACCTGTCGACGCCGTCATTGATTCCTCTTCTCATGGTATGAAATCGGCGATTTCCGTCTCCTTCTTCGATTGCAGTATGGATTTTGTGGGATTTTAGCGTGAATTAGACCATTTATTTTGATATTATATTGTTTTGTGGATTGCGTGATTTTACGGGGTTGGTTTTGATTTTCTGAAATGTCTGGGGAATCTTTGTTATCAATTATGCTTTCAACATTCTGTGTGCAATTGATTCTAGATTATGCTTTTTCGTCATGTGTATTTTCTTCAGCTCTTTCTGGTATGTATAACGATCGGTGTTGTGCTGCATGTGTATGTTCTTTCTGTAAAAACTCGTCTATGACTGTGAATGTGTGATATTTTAACAATCTGTCATATTCTTTCATGTTCTGTAGTTGATCTTGAAACTCCCGCCTTTATCTCATATGGATCATATACATTAAACTTTCAAATATTTTTCTCTGTTAGGAGCAGGTACTAAGAAAGGGAAGAAAAGAACTGAAGCTACAAAGGCTAAGGATAAAAAGACTGGGCAGACAAAGAAGAGAAGCTGTCCAGATACTGCTGATTTACCGGATGCCTCCAGGAGGAGACCAAGGAGAGCTGCTGCCTGTACAGATTTCAAGGAAAAATCTGTCCGAATATCTGAAGCATCCTGTATTGTTGAATCGAAGGAGGAGCAGTATGCGGAGGAGGAAATTCTCGCAATACGCTTAACTTCTGGTCAGAATGATGAAGCTCGACCAACCAGGGGACTTACCGATTTCATCTTGCATGATTCAAATGGGGTCCCACAGCCTGTGGAGATGTTGGAAGTTGATGACATGTTCATCACAGGTCTTATCTTGTCGCTCGAAGAAAGTTCTGACAAGGAAAAAGAAAAGGGCATCAGGTGTCAATCCTTTGGTCGGGTAGAAGCTTGGAATATTTCTGGCTATGAAGGAGGCTCTCCAGTGATCTGGCTTTCGACTGATTTGGCAGATTACGATTGTCACAAACCTGCTAGTGGCTATAAGAAGATTTTTGATTATTTTGTCGAGAAGGCACGTGCTTCAGTGGAGGTGTACAAGAGATTGTCCAAGTCTTCAGGTGGGGATCCTGATGTCAGTCTAGACGAGTTGCTAGCAGGTGTTGTTAGATCGATGATTGGAAGCAAGAGCTTTTCTAGTGGGGCTGCCATCAAAGAATTTGTCATATCCCAAGGTGAATTCATATATAACCAACTGGCTGGATTGGATGAGACGGCCAAGAAGAATGATGCAAACTTTGCAGAGATTCCTGTTCTCGTTGCTCTCAGAGATGAGAGTAGCAACCGCGAGAATTTTGCACAAATGGATACAAAGCCTTCCAATGGTGCTATAAAGATTGGTGGAAATGATGTGAATGTAGTGAGGAAGGCCTTGTCATCTGATCACATGGATGCAGGCGAGGAGGACGAAAAACTGGCCAAGGTTCTACAAGATGAAGAGTATAGGAAATCAATGAGGCCCAGGAAAAATAGCCGCTCAGCTTCTGCTTCGAACAAATACTACGTAAAGATCAATGAAGATGAGATTGCGAACGATTATCCACTCCCATCATATTATAGGAACTCCAAAGAAGAAACTGACGAGCTAATAGTTTTTGATCCTGACTATGGGGTGGATGACACTGATCAACTTCCTCGCAGTATGCTTCACGATTGGGCATTGTACAACTCTGACTCAAGGTTGATTTCCTTGGAGCTTCTTCCCATGAAGCCTTGTGCTGACATTGATGTCACTATTTTTGGGTCTGGGATAGTGACTGATGATGATGGAAGTGGGTTTTGCCTTGATACGGATTCCAGTTCCTTTGGGGGTTCTCAGTCTCACGATCCTGATGGCATGCCTGTCTTTCTCAGTCAAATCAAAGAGTGGATGATCGAGTTCGGCTCTTCAATGATCTTCATATCGATTCGAACAGATATGGCCTGGTATGTTGTCTTTCTAGTTGTATTCGACGATTCTTTCTTGTCTTCTGTTTTTTCCTTTGTGCCACTAACTTTTTCTTGTATTCAGGTATCGACTTGGAAAACCTTCAAAGCAGTACGCCCCATGGTATGAACCTGTAATGAAAACAGCTAGAATTGCGGTTAGCATTATTACTTTGCTGAAGGAGCAAAGTAGGATTGCAAGGCTTTCATTTGCCGATGTCATTAAGAAAATGGCAGGGTTCAAGAAGGACGATAAAGCTTACATTTCCTCTGACCCTGCAGTTGTCGAGAGATATGTGGTTGTCCATGGGCAAATAATTCAGCAGCTTTTTGCAGAATTCCCAGATAAAGATATCAAAAGATGCCCATTTGTTGTTGGTCTTGCAAACAAAATGGAGGAGAGGCACCACACCAAATGGGTAGTGAAAAAGAAGAAAATCTTGCAGAGAGAGCCAAATCTGAATCCAAGGGCAGGTATGGCCCCTGTGGCATCCACGAGAAAGGCTATGCAAGCAACAACCACTCGATTGATCAACAGAATCTGGGGGGAGTATTATTCCAATTACTCTCCAGAGGATTCTGTTCAGGTCAATGAAGAGACAAAAGCCGAGGATGAAGCGGAAGAGCAGAATGAAAATGAGGAAGATGATGCTGAAGATAATCTTCAGGAATCAGATAAAGCTGAGAAATCTCCTCCTTCTCTGAAGAAAGTCCGGGCAAGTTCTGGAAAGAAGGAACTAGGGTGGGATGGTGAGCTTATAGGAAAAACGTCTGCTGATGAGCCTCTATATAGACAAGCCTACGTTGGTGAGGAAAATGTTGCAGTGGGTGGTGCAGTGTCATTGGAAGTCGATGATTCAGATGAACTCCCTGCCATCTATTTTGTGGAGTACATGTTTGAAAGCTTAGATGGTTGCAAAATGTTCCATGGAAGACTCATGCATAGAGGATCCCAGACTGTTCTTGGAAATACGGCGAATGAGAGGGAGCTGTTTCTAACAAATGAATGTATGACCTTAGAGATGAAGGACATAAAGGGAACAATTCTTCTGGAGATTAGATCAAGGCCATGGGGGCATCAGCACAGAAAAGAGAATGCAAATTCCGATAAGCTTGACCAGGCAAGAGCTGAAGAGAGAAAAATAAAACAATTGCCGATAGAGTACTATTGCAAAAGCTTATACTGGCCTGAGAGAGGGGCATTCTTTAGTCTTCCACTGGGTGATATGGGCCTCGGCTCTGGATCATGCAAGTCATGCATGATAAGGAAGGAGGAAGAGAAAAAGTTACTGTTCAAACTCAACACATCCAAGACAGGATTCTTCTTCAATGGAGTGGAATATTCTACAGACGATTATGTCTATGTCAACCCTGGCTACTTTAATGGCGAGAAGGTGGAGGCTGAAGTTTTTAAGGCTGGGAGGAACGTTGGGCTGCGGGCATATGTTATTTGCCAATTATTGGAAATCATTGTTCTAAAGGGAACTAAGAACGCTGAATTGAGTTCCACCGAAGTTAAAGTGAGAAGGTTTTACAGGCCTGAGGATGTTTCTGCAGAGAAGGCTTATGCTTCAGACATTCAAGAGGTATTAACTTCTGTCCAAAGTAATCCATTTTCTGATGTTTTAACTTAGGCAAGTTGTATCTGTTGAATTCATTAGCTTTATTTTGCTCTTTTTTTTTTCCTTTTTCGGCAAATTATGTAGGTCTATTACAGTGAAGAAACACATGTTCTGCCTACAGAGGCTATAGAGGGGAAATGTGAAATCAGAAAGAAAAATGATGTGTCCTCATGCAGTGGATATCTGATGTCAGACCATATTTTCTTTTGTGAACATCAGTATGATGCTGTTAGCGGCGCCCTCAAGCAGGTAATTTCTCTCTTCCTTGGTAGACCTTTTAAATTTCTTATATAAAATAGTTATTTACTAAAAATTGTTATTATACGGCTGTAATTTTATTCTGTTGTTTAAAAAATGTAATTTATTCTTTACCTGCACTGTTTTCAGATATATTTTGAGAATCAGATAAGAAAAGGCTTTGATGTTGTAGACAATTTTTTTCCTTACATCACCAAATAAATATATTTGTATATGTATATATTTATAAATTATCTTGTAAAGAAAATAGTTTTTTATTTTATTATACTACGTTTAGATATACAAATGCATATACTGATATAAGATATTGCATAATCTTTATTCTTTCTAATGTTCTATGTTTTTTTCTCTGGGTCCAAATGATTTTAAAAGCTTTGATATTATATGGTAACAGTAAATTATACAATATTGAAGCTCGGAATCATATCTTCTGACAAATCTACTAAAGATGTTTTTAACCTAATCGACTCTCTTGACCCTTTTGATGTTTTCTGTAAGATGCATTTAGTTACTAAAAGGAAGCATTGTTTAAGGCATGATAAGTTGAAACTGCATAAATGAAAGCAGAGTTTATTTAGCATGATTTTGCGAGATTCTCTGAATGCAGTTTATTGGATAATATTTTATTCATCATGATACTGATAAGAACTTTAAATTTATGTTTAACTTTGTCTTTTAACAGTTACCCGCCAATATCAAGCTGAGGTACTCCACTGGAGGGGTTGGGGATGATGCTGCCTTGAGAAAGAAAAAAGGAAAGGGTATAGAAGGAGAAACTGATTCAGAGGTCATGAAGCTGGAAGAGACACCCAAAGAAAAGCGTCTGGCTACACTTGATATTTTTGCAGGTTGTGGTGGTCTCTCCGAGGGTCTGCACAAGGCGGGTATGTAGTGTACATGTGTCCTTCCCTTCATGAATTGATCGTTTATCAAACCAAAAGCCTCGGAAAGTTGTAACTTTTGTACTTACGATTTTCCCTGCCAGGTGTATCTGCAACGAAGTGGGCGATTGAATATGACGAACAGGCTGGGGCTGCTTTCAAACTTAATCATCTCGAATCAACAGTGTTTGTTAACAATTGCAATGTGATTCTTAGGTGAACAATGTGACAAGATGTTGAGTACTTCTCCTATATTGGTTATTTTACATGTTGTAATCAGTTACTGGTGTTTTCTGCAGGGCCATAATGGAGAAGTTTGGAGATTTAGATGACTGTATATCCACCTCTGAGGCTGCTGAACTTGCTGCTTCCCTTGCCGATGACCAGAAAAATGCTCTGCCATCGCCAGGTCAAGTGGATTTCATTAATGGAGGACCTCCATGCCAGGCAAGTATTTAGATCGGTTGCCTGTGTTATGGTTTATTTGAATAGGTGGATGGATGAGTTACATGAACTGTTATGTTTGTGGCAGGGATTTTCTGGTATGAACAGGTTTAACCAAGGCACTTGGAGTAAAGTTCAATGTGAAATGATATTAGCATTCTTGTCTTTTGCTGATTATTTCCGGCCGAGATATTTTCTCTTGGAGAATGTCAGAAACTTTGTGTCCTTCAACAAAGGACAGACATTTCGCTTAACGCTGGCTTCACTTCTTGAAATGGGTTATCAGGTAAACTTCTGGTGTTTTGCATTGATTGAACTTTCACAGAAGTTTGTCTAATATGAGAACGGTGTGATCACATTTTTTTATGCAATTGTGATCTCTGGGGAGAGAGAGAAGGAAGTATCTTCAGGAACCAATTTTCTATGTGATCATGAAACAATTAGAAACAATACCATATACATCATTTGTCTATTTTGTTGTTTTCAGGTAAGATTTGGAATCCTGGAGGCTGGTGCATATGGAGTTTCTCAATCCCGTAAACGAGCATTCATATGGGCAGCTGCCCCAGATGAGATTCTTCCAGAATGGCCTGAGCCAATGCATGTCTTTGGTGTCCCAGAGTTGAAGATCTCACTATCCGGGGGTTTGCATTATGCTGCTGTTCGTAGTACTGCAAATGGTGCACCTTTCCGTTCAATCACTGTGAGAGATGCTATTGGCGATCTTCCACCAGTGGTTAACGGAGCCTCCAAGACGAACATGGAGGTACTGAAAAAAAAGTTCAGAGAAGTATTTATCCCCTCCGATATTCATACAGTTGGCCTGGTTTTAGACTAAACTAGACTTTCTTTTAATCTTTGCAGTATCAAAGTGATCCTTTCTCATGGTTCCAAAAGATGATCAGAGGAAACATGGCCGTTCTCACTGATCACATCTCTAAAGAGATGAACGAACTGAATCTCATCCGGTGCCAGAAGATCCCAAAGAGGCCTGGTGCTGATTGGCGTGACCTCCCCGATGAAAAGGTTTCTCTTTTACTTTTTCCTTGCTTCAGTCCCAGATTCTCTATAAAATGATGATCTACACACTAAGCAACCTCAAATTTCTCTATTTTTTTTCACGTGTTTTTGGCCGATCATCTGTGTTTTACAGGTGAAATTATCTAGTGGGCAAATGGTGGATTTGATACCGTGGTGCCTACCGAACACGGCCAAGCGACATAACCAGTGGAAGGGGCTGTTCGGGAGGTTGGATTGGGAAGGCAATTTCCCGACATCGATCACCGACCCTCAACCCATGGGAAAAGTGGGAATGTGCTTCCACCCTGACCAGGACCGAATTCTCACTGTCCGTGAATGTGCCAGATCTCAGGTGAACTCTTCTCTTCTACACTCACTCGTTGTAGTTTTTGTCAGGATCCACATGTTCTTCTTTAGGAGCCATGAAAACGTTTTATATCCGGATCATTTTGATGATGAAACCGTTTTCTCTCTCTCTGGATCTGTTGAAAATCCGCAGGGTTTCCCGGATGGCTATAAATTCTCGGGGAACATACAGCACAAACACCGGCAGATCGGAAACGCAGTCCCTCCGCCGCTTGCATATGCACTCGGCCTCAAGCTCAAACAAGCCCTCCTCCTCAAGCCCCCTCCTGCCTTGTAACTTGTCTAGACAAAAAGAGTATATACGTGTATGTAAAAAAAAAAAAGGTATCATTCGTTTTATGTAGTAATCGTTGTAGACTGTGACAATGTTGAGAAATTTGTACTGTTCCATTTCGCATTGGCACCTCTCGTCCTCTTCTTAATTCAAGTGTTTGAAGATAAACGTAATTAAGTCGATATATTCTGAAATTAATACTTCACACTACCATATTATGGCTGGCTGTATACAATTGATTGCTCTATAAGAGTAGAAATATTCAAATAGAGATAGAACTTTGTGGCATAAAGAACTCATCTCTTTTGTAATTAAACAATTTTCATGTACCAGAAAGTGTGACGACAACACCAATAAGTAAAAAAAAAACACAATTTGTAACATGAAAAAACGATACCCAGAAGAAGAAATTGTTTCTTAGAGACAGATTCAGACATGGGAGAAGATGGGAAATATCTAAGCGTAGTAGTTCAAGCTTGCCTTTTTCTTGGCTTGTACTTGGATTATACCTTCGTTGAAATCTTCATGGTTTACCTAAAAAACAGAAACCCAATTCTCTTCTGGTTACAAAATGTTATACTGAAAAATCTCTCAATTCATCGAGTCAATAGTAATTCGCATCATTCAAATGTGGAGAGAGGGAGAGAGAGAGAGATAGAGGTTTGTACCTCGGTTGCATCGCGGCGGAGAGCAAGCATGCCGGCTTCAACGCAAACAGCTTTGAGTTGAGCCCCGTTGAAATCCTCAGTCGACCGAGCAAGCTCGTCGAAATTCACATCCGGATGCACATTCATTTTCCTCGAGTGGATCTTCAAAAAAAATCATTTTTTGAAGGAAGGTTTAAGGCGTAAATTAAGGTATCCACAACTCCTAACGAACCATGTATTTGCATACCACTTATGCATTATACACACGGTTAGGCACAACAAGACAGGTGAAACATGGTTCCAAGGCTACTATATAAACATGGTTCAAGACCTATTAGAAGATTCGACAAGTTTTTTAAGATTTTCCAGTAGATATAGCATCTCATGGTAACGAAAGGAAAAAAAAACGATAGAGCGAAAAAGTTAACAAAACCTGCAAAATCCTGGCTCTTGCATCTTCGGTGGGGTGTGGAAACTCGATTTTACGATCCAAACGACCAGACCGCATGAGAGCAGGGTCAAGTATATCAGCACGGTTGGTCGCCGCGATAACCTGCATTCGAAAAGTTCTGAGTTTGAAGCATGTGAATAGATACATAAGTTTTTGGCTGGGTCAATATTAGAAGAAGCTATTTCGGTCTGGTTACGCAAAACTAAACCGAATAATACATAACCATATCCAAACTGAAACCAATATCAATAAAACCGAACCCAAAGGTCCCAAACCGGAAAAGGAAAATACTGAAAATTTCTTTCAATGAGTATTTTATCAATAAAATAGAACCGAATTAAATCCAACATAAAAAAAAAAAGAGAGGGTATAGTTTTTCTAAACCCGAACATAACCGAACCGAAACCTGAAATGGTCACCCCCAGTCAATATGGACGAACCTTGATACGATCATCTGCTGAACCCATCAAGTTGATTGAGCAGCTCTAACATCGTCCTCTGCACTTCACGGTCTCCGCTAACTTCACTGTAACCCATGAAGAAAGCAGCAATAAATATTGGGATTAAATGAAAATCCTAAAGGATAACAGATATAACAGATTAGCAGATCATATGACATGACATCAAAGATTTACACCTATCGAAACGCTTTGTTCCAATTGCATCGATCTCATCAATGAAAATAATGCACGGGGATTTCTCTTTCGCAAGCTGGAAAGCATCGCGAACAAGTTTTGCACCGTCTCCAATGAACATCTATACATAAGAACACATGTGATATTTCCATTCATGTCATTAGTTAATGGAAACGATATTGGTATGAAAAATGACTGTGCCGGTTTTCATACCTGCACAAGTTGTGGCCCTGCCAGTTTCAGGAAAGTAGCATTTGTCTGCGCTGCACAGGCTCGTGCCATCAACGTTTTTCCAGTCCCGGGAGGACCATATAAGAGAACTCCTTTGGGTGGACGGACACCCAATTTTTGGAACCGCTCTTTATGAGTCATAGGGAGCACAATGGCTTCAACAAGTTCTTGTATCTGCTCGAGTAATGACAGAGTGAAAAAAATGCTACAACATATACTAAAAACAAAGACCAGAAATTAGGAGAGATTTGCAAACTTTGCCTGCTTTTCAAGTCCTCCAATATCATTGTAGTCTTCAGTCGGTTTTTCATCAACCTCCATTGCTTTTACTCTGGAATCATACTCGGATGGCAGAGTATCCAGAATCAAGTAACTATCTTTGTTAACCCCAACCAAGTCGCCGGGTTTCAACGTGTCGGGATCAACAAGCCCAACAACTGGTAGAAAGATGGTCTGAGAATCATGACAAAAGGCATGAAATGAGATCTTTGTTTCCACTCGACAATTTCAGTAACAACTATTTCTCCGCTGTTAATTGTGCAGATGTTTGTCTGAAGGAGATAAGCGGATACATTATCTTACCTGACGAGTGGAAGTTTTCAAAACAACACATTTTCCCTTCCTTTGTGAGTCCAGATCGATATTAGCTCCATCTTCCTCTGAGTCATCCTCAGGGTTCATCTCCAAAATCTATAAAATTGGCACAAGTAAACATCCAAAATAAGGAGTCAAAAGAGGGTACCACCAGATCAAAGATCTCACAACGCAACACCAGACAGAACTAATCCTGACAATCTCCAGAGAAAATGAATTCAGAACTCACGCCATGCATAAAAGAATCCTCATACAAAGCAATGAGAGCATAAGAGCCAGTTAAGGTACCTCGACGATATTGCCAACCAAGTAAGGCAGCTGTTTGTTGAGCTTAATCTTCTCCTGGTTCTCCTTTATCTTCTCCTTGATTGATTCCAAATCAAGGTTTGTCCTTTGCAGCTCTTCCTGAAAAGAACTCAAAATACTTTAGAAATGTCGTCAAAATTCTGTGAATTTTGTCCAGCACTGCATGGCTAGACTTGAAAAGATGAAGAAAAAACCCATTTCCGAAGGATTTGAACCACTCAGGACCCAAAAAGAGTAAAAAACTTGTCAATCTGATAATAAAATTAACTTCAAACACCCCTATAAACAGAATCTAAACATCCATGAATCCGGACTTATCACATCCTTGATTTGTCGGGAGCAACAACAGTGTCGTACGGAAGGACGAGCAGTCAATACGCTTGAGAGATTATCATCGTCATCAAAACTAAGTTCAGATTTCCAGGACGAAGAAAAGGAAGAGTGAGTTGGGATCCGAATTTATAAACCCTAAACAAAGTATAGACGATAAAAAAAAAAAAGTGGCGGAGAAACAACGAAGTGGAGATAGAGCAAATGAAATAGCACGAACTAAAAATAGGAAAACGAATCAAGAGCGAGACATGGATAAAAACCCTAGGCAGCGAGAGAGAGAGAGAGAGAAGACGAAGACCTTGAGGATGCGGTTCTCGTTATCAAGGAGACGAGAAGCTCTGACGATGTCTTCAGTGGACATCGAAGCGAGCTGGTCTTCCTCGAAGCTCGTGTCTTCCGCCATAGCCGTCGACATCTAGAGAATCAGAGTGCAGCCTTTGAGACAGATCCACGAAGACAAGGAGAAACAGAACAGTTGGAACGGTGGTCGAAGAAAACGTAGATGTTATACATCGGATTCGGAACTATATGTTGCGGGTTGAGTCCGACGGGTTTCGGGTTGACCCGGTTTTGATTTTGAGGTGACACGCAGGTGTTAGACGGGCTGACTCGGTCTACCTAACCCTCTTCCATTCCGATCGGGGAAAATTTTAATTAAGTTCAATCCATTTTTTAGCTTGCAAAAAATATATAAGTCCAACTTATATCGTTTTAATCTGTAAATGAGTGGATCTGCGAACTAAATATATAAATTTTAAAAATAAAATTCTAATACTAAAAAATATTTAAAACTAATTTTAATATTTAAAATATAATAATAATAAAAAAATTAATAAAAAAATTTAAACAAAAAATAAACTAAATATGTAGTAAAAATATAATTTGTATATAAAAATATTTTAAAATATATAAAAATATTAAATTTTTTAAAAAAATATTTTTTTTTGTCCGCGAATCAGTTTGATGAGCCTGATTCGTGATGGGCTGCTCGTTTGGCCCGGTTTTTTCTGAACTCAAATATTTTGGGTCTGATTCGGAAAAATATGGGTCGGCTCGTGAGTCAGTCCGCGATCCGCAACTCGTTTTACATCCCTAGCGACATGACGTCGTATCGTTTGTAACCTGAATCCGGATCTGATTTCGAGTTTAACCCGCTTTAAGTGAGGAGATGATAAATTCATGGGTTATGTAAGGAAATGCTCTGCATTTAATTCGGAAGTTTTGATTGAGTCCACCGAGAAAGCTGGAGGAGAATGCTTGACATTTGACCAGCTTCTCGGGGCTCCTCTTGGCCAGGACACGGTATTCACTGCAGTACTTATCGGCTTCGGCTCTATTCTTTTGGTTCAATAATCAAGCTTCTCATGGTTTCTCCTTGCATTTCCGTAGAACAATCACTTCCAATGAGTCATACCATTCTGGTTAACCCTTAACCGACTGTTCATAGCAAGTTGTCGTCAATAATTGGATCACAGTAACCACTAGCTCGGGGCTTGGGACGGGTTTGTAATGCTGCAGGTTCTGTTGAGGGGACCTAAGAATGCCTCACGGCCACACTAAGCCGCAATTTGTTCGACAGAGCCAGAGGGCAAAGAGACAGTCGCGGTTTTACTTTCAACGGTATCTTTTACTAAACAGTCTTGGGTTTGTCGACAATTCATTGCTCAATTCTTTCCATCTTGTTGTGACTGGCTTGGTATTCTAATTTGGTGTTCTTCTGACATTCTAATAGTGCAATTCTCATAAAATACGCAGTACATACATATATACATACGTACGTACGTACGTACGTACATACGATGTATATAGAGTCCACTTAAACCCTGGCAAATGATGATAACACCAAGTATCCGATGAAAAACAATGTGCAATTCCCTGTTTTTTTTTTTTGAAAAAAAAGAGTAAAAAAGATAAGATTCGTTTTCAGGACAGAACCGAGGAGTTTGCGCTGATGCTGTCTGAAAATGAATCCAATCCATAGATGATAGATCTGACTCTGATACGTGTTCAACTAATAAAGGTGCGTGCATTAATTTATATGACGAAAATACCCCTGTTGAATTGGTCTATTCTCCGTTACGCCATTGTCTCATCAAGATTGGATATTTTGCATCATCAGATTTTTTTTATATATATAAGATTTACCCCCGATGACGGGGTTCAATTCAACAATCTATTACGAATCTTTAAAATCTGAATTTAAACAAGAACAAACATAAACATAATCGTGATAATATTTGCGGATGATCTATAACCTAATTTTAATTTTTTTTTACCACCTTCAACCAAAAAAAAAAAAAGCTAATTTATTTTTATCATAAACAATGCGTGCGCAAATATAAATAAATATTCGGTAAAAATTATAACACCACATATCCTGTGACGTCAATATGTGCTTTCAGCAGATCCCATGTAATTAACATCGATTTCAAACAAATACGCACATACATATATATATATATACATGTTTATGGGGGAAAATTGGAGAAGAACATACGGAGAGATTATTGGAGCTGGTGGATGATTCAGGAAGTACGGAACACGAAAAGCCGTATTGCGAGTTTGTGCGTGAATCTAATACTTACGTCCCGATTGTAGAAGAAATGAGAAAGGCGAGAATTAGATACACGCACAAACCTGTAATACGCCTCTTCTTCTTCTTCGGAAGAGAGAGAAAACGAACACTGCTGGCGGCTCTCAAATGGAGATTTTGCCATTTTCGGCAAATTTATATGCCATTGCAGAAACCCTAATCATCATTTGAAGTGATGAATAAATCAAATGGAGGATGGACCCAAGGCTACAATGTGAAGCTTCGTTTACAATACGGGCCAATACGGGCCAAGGCCTGGTATACCATGATTATCATTTTATTGTTTCATATTATGCCTGCCCAATTTCTAATATGAGATCTGGATATCCAAAAAACATGGATACCAATCCACCTGAATCTCACATCAACAATTAAGATAATTTTATTATTTTTAATAAAATATTTATAGCTATAAATCACGAGAGATATAGTTCAAGAGGCGTGGTTTTTTGGAATACTAACTCGTCGCCGAGGCTATCATGGAACCTTGGAACACTTTTAAGATTTACAAATCAGCTTTAAGACAAAAGGTCAAAATGCAAAATTTAGCTCCAAGAGTTTCAAGAATGTCAGCGTCTCGCCGGATTCGTTGCGGATAATATAAGGTAAAACCAGTTCTCCAGAACTTGACAATGTTCCAACGCGGTCTCGCGGGATAATGGAAGAAGAATATTTCTCATCATACGATGAATGCGCGTCTTGATCTGTGCGCTTCCATATGACAACCCAGTGAAAATACGTTGGTTCCTTTCATGCCACACCTGCCAAATGGTGAGTTGCAATACCAGTCTTGCAATCAGATCTCAGTTTCTCGTCTTGTCACGGTTTAGATGTAGTATCCACTCGTGTATCGTCTCAAGAACAACAATTCAGAAAATGTTGCAGAATAAGTGACCATGAGATTCCACTTTAGTGGTGCATAGAACACAACTTTGATCCAAACGCCAACTGAAAAGCCTGTCCTTATATGGGTCTCCAATATATCATAATAACAACAGTAAAGTAAAGATCGGATGAACTTTCGGATTATATATATATATATATATATATATATATGAATAAGAATCTCTTTCTCCTTGCTTAACCCCTACAGTCGCACCATTGTAGGTATTCGAGGGCACACGCCTTGGTCTCCATCGTTGGAGAAGAGATACAGACATCATCATGTGTTTTTTTTTTGTCAAGAATCACACTCCCGTGACTTGTTTCTTTCGGTGCGTTTTTTTTTAACTCAGATTCCATCCCATTTATGCTAATGTGTGCACTCGGACGTCGCATTTCAACTACTCTTCCAATGCTCAAAGATTGATTCTTCATTATGGGCCATCCCTGCATATGCTTTTCTTGATTCTTTTGATTCCCTCTTTCAGTGATTTGCGATCAAAATGTACACAGTGGCTGCAAATACCTATCTTTTTTCACTTATAATATTTGTTGTCTTACATCAAAAGCGTTTTCATTAGATATAACGCCATATCAATTTGATTTTACTGATAACATGCGAATTTAATTCAATATACAAATGGAGAACTCGATTTCAATTTTAGGATTTTGAGGCTCAGATAAATAAATTGAACATTAATATTTTCCTTGACCACAACAGGCCTCATAATGAGCTGGGAAAAATGATTATCATCATCGCCAAAAAAACCTCAAGTCCAGAAATGATGTCTGCAGGCATATGAAAATATTAAACAAAAAACTGGATTTCAAAACCCTAATCAGGGAACGTGATTGGAAACACAGATGGGGAATCCTACAGCAAACATATACATGTAGGTATGGAGAAAATCCGAATTGAGTTTAGGGTCTGAGGCTCAGATTTAAAAATGAACATAGATGTTTTCCTGGGCCACAACAGGCCTCAAAGAGCTGGGATATAGAATTTAACATCATCGCCCCAGAACCCTAACTCCATAAATAACTATTAGAAGCTCCAAAATCAAAAACCAGAAAAGAACAAAAACAAAGACTTGGAAAGATGGTCGAAATCGGAAATCGTAAAACCCAGAAAAACCCGAGAAAGAATCGAAACAGAGATTCGAGATCCCTAGCCAAAAGTAAAAAACTGGAAAGCAGAAAATCCCTAACGAGGAACACGATTGGAAAAAACAGATAGAATCAAACAGCACAAACCGAGATGTAACTCACAAAATCAAACACAGCATTGCTCAAACAATTCAGGAGCTTGAACTGTTTGCACTGAGCGAAAAGGCGAATGGGAGAAGGGGGATTATAAAGAGGCGGAGCGGAGAAATTAGGGTTTTTTTTTTTTTTATGAAGTCGTCGTTTTGGATTTTCGAATTGGGCCATTCTTTGAAAATTAATTACATCTAAGCCAGCGGCCCAATGATTTATTGGGCCTTTAATAAATTGATGTCATTAAATGGGGGTTTTCGAATATGCATAATTTCCAAAAAACTCTCTCCCCGACAAGATACGAGATATCTATCTCAATTTCAACTTGTCCACAAGCGGCGAATTTAGTTAGGAATAAACAGTTTTGTAAAACCTGTTTTTACTTTGCAAAAACCCGCCGGTACATCCAGGGGGTTGTGTACATTGATCTATCATATAACCGGTTCAGCGAAAGTGCTGGGACACAGAGTGCATAGGGTTTTAGATAGCAAAATCATTGACCACTAATTTTACATTTAAATTCTCTGAGTTTGGGGGAAAACATTTGGTGTGGTCGATCATTCTTATAGTAGTAGTTTGTTGTTTGTTCATCTCAACTATTCATGTATACTCTTGTTCGGATACTCGAATTCTTCGATATGTTTGGCTCAAACCTCATCTAATCGGATTCTTCGGTTGAATTCTTCGACGATCAGTCTGCCCCGTAACAGTCAAATAACCTGAGTTTTGAATACCTACGAAATGCGGCACGGACTCAGGGTGCTCACGGCTTCCCGATTGGCGAGGGGTGAGGAACAATGTTATGACGGGAAAGAAAAGAGGCCAATGCGAACGACTGGCGACGAAAGCAGACGCGATGCAAAGGCAAGGGCAGATGATATCCGCAAATATGGATATCTCATCGACCGAACCCCAAAGTCGGGGTCTCGCTGGCATAAGAACCTTGCTTGATCTGACCTCGGCCGAGTACCAAAATGTTCGAGTAGCCATGCTCAGTCCTACTTATAACCTAGAAATGACCTGTTAGTGTATCGGAAAATCCGATTATATATCTAACGTGGCAAAAGAAGAAGAGAGTGAAGATAACATCGAATGAACACTCACTCACTCCACTTCTACTGGTAGCAACACCTCTCTCCGGAGTTCATCAAGTAATCAATCGACAACAGCCAATAACGGGAAACCCTTCAAGTCTTTGGCACAAACACACACAAGAATTGGCTCTCTACTCTTTTCCTCTATTTCAACTCTACAAACATTTTGCTTACACTACCCCCCCCCCCCCCCCTCC